>NC_138551.1:22627382-22929882 GCF_964273705.1 Natrix helvetica
AAGTAAAGTTTTTACCTTCAAAATATGGCTTTGGCTGTCCCCTCCCCCTTTTTTAAAGGAATATTATGCAACTAACTCTGAGAATCCATTAATTCAGTGCCACCTCTTTGATCTTCAACCTCTGCTGTCTATAGACTTATCCTGATTTCCCACTCACCTCTATACTGGGAGAATAGCACCTGCAAGTCCATCTGGGGCTACTGAAGTCATCTGTAAAACAGCAAAGCAAACTACTGCCAGATATAAGTACCGGATGTGAGCATTCATCAGCATTTTCAGTGGGTGGGGAATCTGAACTTGTCAGTTTAAATTGCAATCAGCTATGCAAAATATATTGTATAGCACCCACACCGATATACGTGCTTTTATACATTCTGTTTATTTTTTTTCTGAAGGTCCCAGGAAAGATTTTGAATTGAATAAATATTGGGAAATAAAAAGATTTACGTAGCTTTCCCCCCCCCTCCCGCCCGTATGTATTTCTATCAGTGCTGCAGTGAATATTTCTTCTTCATTGTTTCCAATTATTCTGATTCTCCTTGACAGAAAACAAATTGCTTTCAAATGCCTAGCTAGGCTATAGTTAAATGCCTCCTATGAAATATGTATATACATGTTCCAGGCATTAGAAGAGCATCGGAAAAAAAACACAATTGAATTCAGGGGATTAAGAACAAGAAAATAGATTGATTCTAAAATGAAAAGGCTCAATAGCAGCTGCATGTACGTATGTGTGGGTATATGTTTGTGTGTGTGTAGACACAGACAGACACATGCACAAAACATTCAGAAAGCCCAATAGAGCAAAAGGTGACATGCTAGGCTAGCTTTGAGAAGAACACATGGTATGTACAAACCATTATACCAGACTAACATGCTTTACCCTTCTTCATCTCTGCTTAGTTGCTAAGCAATGTGAAAAAAGCAGACAGGTTTAATTAGGTCTATACCCTGAATGACCCAGCTAGTATAAATGTATAACACACACAAAAATTAACACTTAATTTGTATTTTCTTCCAGAGTTTCAGCTACATTTTAAAGCATAGTTACATAATCTATATCCCAGGGGCTGCTTGAAGCTCACCAATATGTCTCAATTGTTCTCCAAATTCTTAGAAAGCTCCCTTGTACACATATACCCCATACATACTCTTTCTTGTCTTCTCCATATATGCTGTACATACAGGTAGTCCTCAACCTAAGACTGTAATGGAGCCTGCCATTATGGTCACATGTTTTGAGAGCCATTAAACGAGACAGCCTCACTCAATGGCCCCGACTTCCTGTTCCCGCTGACATGGTGGTCAAATATTGCACAGACTGCTTTGGGAAAGCAGAATAGACTGTTTTATTGCTGGGCTGCTTGGTGCAATACATTTTCATTTTCTGAGTGACCACAATTCAATGCAGCTGCTTGGACTAGGACCAGCAAAAAGTACTCCATCTCTAACCCAAGTGCTGTAGATCTTTGAAAGGTAATTGAGGAAGGTGTGGGACCTGGAGTGGGAAGCAGGCCTGCATGGATCTGGTGTGGAGGAATTGGGGGAGATTGGCTGGGTGTGCTGCAGCAACCCTACAATCAGTTGGAAGGTTGAAGAGCCAGGGAGATGCTGCAGCAGTCATAACTTTAAGACCAGGTCCTAAGTAGCTTTGATGTGGAAGGGAATTCCACCATAATTTTGAATGGCTGCTACCAGTCATAAGTTGAAGACTACCTGTATGCCACTGATGGATCAGAAAAGGTGGAACTGCACGAGGTTTTGCAGAAACATTCTTCTTTCATTAGGGATAGATTTTGCATCACAATATGAGAAAGCCACTCTCATTATTCTGTCTTCCTTTGCACCCTCGCCCTAAACCAGGAAACATTACTAGGGACAGAGAACAATACTGGAGAAAGGATCAGATAAACAAGCTCACCCACAGTTTATGGATTAAGCAAGCTGAGGCTAAGCTAAGCAGGAACTTTACAGATTTTCCAGAAGCTACTTGCCATTCTGCTGGGGAACACCAAGATTATGACCTTGGTGTTGGGTGGCTAATGATAGATTATTAGATGATGGATGGCTAGATGATTGATAGATAGATAGATAGATAGATAGATAGATAGATAGATAGATAGATAGATAGATAGATAGATAGATAGATAGATAGATAGATAGTTGTGATGGTTAACCTTTTCTGGACCAAGTACCCAAAGCACACATGCGCCCAAACCCCCCAAATGCAAAGTGCATGCATAGCCCCCCCTGCACCCTGCTCTGAGCACACAGCCTGCACGTGCCCCACCCCTCACATGCACTCCTCGCACACACACACACCTCTGTATATGTGGCAGAGACCTGAAGACCAGATCGCCAGTGGGAGGCACGTGCGCATGCGAGGTGGAGCTGAACTGGGCTGATGACTCACGTGCCCACAGAGGGCGCTGTATACCACCTCTGGCATGCGTGTCATAGGTTTGCCATCACGTCTATAGAGGCTGCAGGATACAAGGTATAGCAAATGCACGAGAAAAAATATTTTGTTCCTGCAAAGTCTCAGGCAAGTAGCAAGTCTTGGGAACAGAAACATCTCTTATTGCTTTATTGAATACGATTCTGTAGCACTTTGGATTGAAAGTTTAAAAGACATAATAGGAAAGGGAGGCGTATGTGAGATTTAAAGCAGCTGCATCTTTTTTTTTTTTTTAGTACAAGCAGCTCTTCTTTCATGTTTGGTTGAAGAAGCTGCAGATGGGTCCTATGTTGTGCTGATAGGATCTACATTTAGGCTCTGAGGTGCTCTAAATAGGATTTTGCCTTAAAGCCTAAAACGCTGCAGAATCCTAGCATTTGTGCTTGAGCCTGGCAGTCTTTGCCAGCAGCTGTCAGCTAATCCTATGCAGCTCATAAGCATTCCAGGCCATGACTTTGTGAGCCTTTGCCTGGCTCCCGTAGTTCTGGATTACCCCGTGGGTTTTTTCAGTGCCAATTCAGCAAAATGGATGTAGATACTTTTCTGCCTACTGATTCTGTTGTAGTTGTATATTTGTTATCTCTTTTCTCCATCCTGGTGTTGCCAAACTAAGACAATAATATGAAAGGTTTTAATGTCTATATACTTGGGGTGTGTGTGTGTTTGTGTGTGTTTATAAACAAATATTTATGGAAGATATATTTGTTCTTTTGATTCACAGAGAGCTTGCAAATGTCTGGAAGTTTTTTTTTTCTTTTGATTCATAGAGATCTGTATTTATCTCCATGTGCATCAAAACTGAGCGGTTATACCCTGTTTCCCTGAAAATAAGACCTCTCTGGATAATAAGCCCAATCAGGCTTTTGAGCACATGCACTAAAATAAGCCCTTTCCCAAAAATAAGCCCTCCCTGAAAATATTGCAACGCAGCAGCAGTCATGAGGTGACTACACTCGCCGCCTCCTGCACTTCAAAAATAATAAGACCTCCCCAAGAGGCCAAGTGCTTATTTTGGGGGTCAAAAAAAAATAAGACCCTGTCTTATTTTGGGGAAAACATGGTATCATTACATTGAATTCAAAGATTAATATTAATATAGAGAAGGCTGTGCAATGTTTCAGATTTGAGAGTGAAAGAATGCTTAGGAAAAATGAGGCTGCTGACATAATCCGTCTAGAACTCTTTAAAGCAGCTACATCTTGGACCACATAGTTGGCTTAAGGAACTGTAGGTAGTGTCTCTAAAGTATGTTTTTGCCTCTGGCTACAAAGTGTAGTAGAGCATTTAATTAATTTAATCAATACAGCAAAAATTGTGCATTTTTGTCATCTCGCATTTTAAAGCACTTTGAATTGTTTCTCTTTTGCAATGCAGTCCTAACGTAGTTGAAAAAACTGGCTTGACTTTCAACTTGATAAATTTTGTGCATCCTTCACCTAAGGCAGTTTTGTTTAATCAAGGCAACCAGAATAAAAGATCCTGAATAAAAGGTGAGAGAGGATATCCTTTGCATATCTTTTTGCTATCCAAAGAAAATTCTTAATGTTTGTTTTTCTTCCAATTGCCCTGGGCATTATCTTAATCCTGAGTTTAATATGAATTTTAGAGATTCTATTCATCCGAATGAACCTTTGGTAAAAATGGAAGACAGCTGCTGCTTTTAGTGCAATCGTTTTTTGGTTACTTATTTATTTATTTAGTTTGTCAATCATGTACAAGATAACAGGAATGACAATAAACATGAATAAGAACACAGGAAATGGGTACAGATAAATGGGAACAGTAGGACAGGGACGTTCGGCATGCTGATGCACTTATGCATGCCTCTACTGACCTGTTAGGAATGGGGTGAGGTCAATGTTAGACAGTATAAGGTTAAAGTTATGGGGGTTTGAGGATGCAACAACAGAGTCAGGTTGTGCATTCCAGGCAATGATCACTCTGTTGCTGAAGTCACTATTTTCTGAAATCGAGTTTGGTGTGGTTTACCATGAGTTTGTATCTATTGTGCATATTGTTGTGTATTGTTGCAGTTGAAGCCGAAGTCATCATTGACAGGAAGGATGTTGTAGCAGATAATTCTGTGTACTACACTTAGGTCAGACCGTAGGCAGTACAGTTCCCGCTTGTTCAAACCCAGATTTCAAGCCTGGTGACATAAGGCATTCGGTGGCTAGCAGAAAAGTGGAGTACCCTTCTCGTGAAATACCCCTGGACTCGCTCAATTGGAATCTTGGAACTCCTTAGCTTTTAGATGGAATTGGGGAGCAAAATGTTTTATCAAGACCTTAACCTTTCTATGACTGCGGTTCCATCATTCCCAATCAACTTAGCATGTTCAAGATGCTTGAAATCTGAGCAAGTCTGTTTCAATTAAGTTTGCTATGATATGATTGGTGCTTTCTCTATTTCAATGAAAAATCCCATGGATTAATGTGCCCTCAAATCTCTGTAAGCTGCTTTCCCTAAAAAATGCTTTATAGGGATAATTCATAAAATTGCATGAGGTACAACATTAATAATTGCTGAAAAGATGAACTGCATTGTACTGATGTGTCCTTCCAGATCTTTATGCAAGCAATCTGTGTAAAACTGAAAAAAAAAAATCAAAATACCGTAGGCCTGTTGAAAGTCATGGGGGGGGGGGGATCACTTGCTGCTTTTATCAAGGATATTCCAGAGGGGTCTCATCCTGGACTGCTTTCCATCTTGCTTAAACATGTAAAAAATGGAGATTTCAGTTTGAATCAACATTTTCAATATTATTTACAAAAAAAACCTTGTACTACAGATTTCAAAATGGTTTGTTAGTCCATTACAGAGGACTATTTCTTCATGTTGTAATGTAATTGCATTAAACATGAAAGTCTGGACTTTGCCCTCATTTTTATATGATAATGTATACCATTCTAATACAAAATGCATAGATGAATTTGTCAAATTACGAGTACTTTTCCTATTTGCTATTCAGGATGAATTTCTACATTATTGTCATCATTAATTTATACACATATAAACCTTTCTGATTAGTTGCTCAAAGATAATGCCACACCTCTCACCTTGGGCAAGTGTGAGTTTAAACTGTTTGGTACTCAGAGTGTAGGGATCCGGTGGCTCAGTGGCTAAGATGCTGACCTTGTCGATCAGAAAGGTCGGCAGTTTGGTGGTTTGAATCCCTAGTGCCATGTAATGGAGTGAGCTCCCGTTACTTATCCCAGCTTCTGCCAACCTAGCAGTTCGAAAGCATGTAAAAATGCAAGTAGAAAAATAGCGAACACCTTAGTGGGAAGGTAACAGTGTTCCTTGCGCCTTTGGCCTTTAGTCATGCAGGCTACATGACGAGAGAGACGTCTTCGGACAGCACTGGCTCTTTGGCTTTGAAATGGAAATGAACCCCACCCCCTAGAGTCGGGAACGACTAGCACCTATGTACGAGGGGAACATTTACCTTTAGTCAGAGTGCAGCTACAATAAAATCGTGTTTTGGAATTCTCTCCCGAAGCCATTAGCAGAGATGCTGGTAAATATATATATATATATCTGAACTTCTAGGAGAAATTCGCTATTGCTTTAGGGGAAAAAAACCCTAACATTACTTTTGAGAAAGACCCACAAACGGAGTTTCCTCATTAAAGCTTCTCTTGGGATTAATTTGGGAAACTAGAGATGATTATAAAATGAAAGAGGAGATTCACATACATCCTTGATTACCTCAACCAAGTTCAAGAATACCCCATTTCATCTCTGAAAGTTTCTCTAAAAATAACACTATCTTATCTTTTGAAATAATTTCCATAGCAAAATTTCTTTCATCAAATAAATAGGACCTGACCAGCAACAAAGGTACAAGCAAGGATGCAGAATTGCTCTGCCCAGCATTAATAATAGCTAAAACTTTAGGTCACATGTGATCCTCGAAGTTTCAGATGCCTCTTGAGAATTGCCTAAAACTGCTATGAGATTTTAATGTTTAATGTGGCAGGACAATGCTATTAAACACATGGAGAATAATCAGGTCATCTACAATTAAGTACATTAAATTAAATTAAATTTAGCTTTTGCCTTAATGCTATCCATTTTTTTTTGTCCTGATCCCTGTGACTTTTTGGAATGCACTCCTGGCATACCATTAAAAACCAAAAATACTCTGAGCCTAAGAAACATTGAATTGAAGACTGGGCTGATTGAAGAGATGTGGAACAGCTGAGGTAAGTAGAACAGTTTTTATTGTAATGGAACAGCAACTAGAATAACTATATATAGTGTTCACCAACTCGCCCTGCTGGACAGCTATTTATACGCGCTTCAGCCAGCCACGCCTTAGCCAATCAGGTGCGGCTGAGCAGTTGCCGGCTGTCAATCGTAAGTGAGGACTTGCGGCCGGTCGTAAGTCAAGGACTTAGGACCAGTCGTAAGTCGAGGACTTAGGACCGATCACAAGTCGAGGACTTAACACTCCTTCCCCACCAGCGGGCACACGTGTGCGGTAGGGGCGCATGCGTACTTGCTTAGATAGGTGGGGCAGCGCCGGACCTGCCCAGAATGACGCAGTTGCAGAGGAGCGGTCGCAAGGTAGGTCGTCCCTGTAGTAGCTCCTCCCCAGGTGATGTCATCCAGGCCTACCAATGGAGACGGTGAACTTGGAACAGGTAGCTGAACTAGCAACGATGGAACGGCTTGAGGAGGTTGCCTGGGCAGGCTGCCAGGAGGTGGTGGCCGGGCAGATGAGGCCTGATTGGGAGAAGGCCTCGGTGGGTTGATGCGGAAGTGGTGTCGTGGTGGATTGAGGAGGTGCCAGGGTAGGCTGCCATGAGGTGATGACTGGGCAGGAGAGGCCTGATTGGGAGAAGGCCTTGGTGGGTAGGCGGTGCCTTAGTTGATCCACATGGTGCCACCACTCGCTGCCATCGGGAAGTCTGACCCTATAAGAATAGGAACCTGTTACTTTGGTGATGGTGGCAGGCACCCACCTTAGATCCCCTGTGAAACTCCTGGCGAAAACCAGGTCCCCCTCCCCGAAGAGGCATGGAGGCACCCCCAGGTTGCAAGGCTGCACGGTGTTATATAGAGGGTGCAGACGGTCTAGAGTGGTTCACAGGTGGCGGCCCATAAGCAGCCCCGCGGGGCTTTTGTTAGACAGGGGACATAGGGTGGAGTGTTGGCCGAGGAGATAAGCCACCACTTTATTGATCAGGGTCCCCTAGGAACCTCCCAGTATCTAATGGGAACGGCTGGAGGGGCAGGGTGGGAGAGCTGGCAGGGTGTGCAACGGCTGACCCAAGTAGCTATCTCCTTGTCCATCTTGGGCCATCAGACATAGCTGCGAGCCAGAGCTTTCATGCGAGCTATGCCTGGGTGGCCCTGGTGAAGATGCACTTGGTGGCGCAAGGAGGGAGGAATAATCACTTTGTTGCCCCAAAGCAAGCACCTGCTGTGGAGGGAGAGCTCCAGCTGGCAGGTCTTGAAAGGGCAGAAGGCCTCCCAACCCTGCCCAAATGCCACCTCTTCTGTACCCAAGTGAACACCCGGGACAGCACGAGGTAAGCAAGCGAATGGGTGGCTACATCGGAGAAAGACAGGAGCAGGTTGGACAGGACAGAGGTAGATGGTACAAGGAGAGGCTTGTGGTTGGTGAATTAAGTAAAATGCCATCCGTAAAAGTAGCCATGGAACTTTTTAATCCCGGACACACAGCCAGAGCCTCCTTGTTGATCTGGCTGTAGTTCCTCTCAGTGGAGGAGAGTGTCCGGGAATAAAAAGCTATGGGGGCTTCTGAGCCATTTGGAAGGACATTGTTCAGAACAGCCCCCACACTGAAAAGGGAGGCATCACATGCTAACGTCAGCGGCAACTTGTCACTATATTGTACTAAGATAGCCACTGACATAAGCATGGCTTTGACAGCCATGAACGCATGTGCTTCGTGGCTGCCCCAGTGCCAGGCTGCCGAACAGTCAAGCAACAGATGAAGTGGCTCAGCAAGTGATGCCTTGTGAGGCAAAAATGGTGCATAGAAATTCAGGAGGCTGAGGAACGCCTGCAGCTCCGCCCTGGACGTAGGAGTGGGGGCATTCCTGACGGCTTCCAGTTTGGAGGGGGTGGGGTGATGCCCTGGGCATCCACATGGAAGCCCAGGAATTCCACCTGTGGCACAGCAAAGGAGCATTTGCTGTGCTTCAATTTTATGCCCGTGCCCCTAAAATGGTGGAGGACCTTCCTAAGAACTTCGATGAGTCCTAATCGACTGCAGGCAGCAATCAGGATGTCATTGAAGTAAGGAACCACATCAGGGAGCCCATGGAGCAACTGCTCCATGAGGCTCTGGAAGATCCCCGGGGCAACAAAGATGCCAAATTGTAAATGGCGACAGCGGAAAGCACCCCAGTGGGTGACAATGGTCTGGGCAGCAGTGGCCTCATCATCCACCCGGAGCTGCTGGTAGGCCTGGGCCATATCCAGTTTCGCGAATATGCAGCCTTGCCCCAAAGAGTAGAGCAGGTGCTGCACAACCGGAACTGGATATGGATTTGCCTGGAGGGCAAGGTTGATGGTTGATTTATAGTCGGTGCAGATCCTGATAGAGTCATCGGCCTTAACAGGGACCACTATGGGGGTCTCCCATTTGGAGTGGTCGACCGGCTCCAGGACTCCCTGCGCCAACAATTTGTCAAGCTCCGCGTCAACCTTGGCCATCAAGGCAAATGGTACCTTGCGAGCCTTGAGCCTAAAAGGGGCGACCTGGGGGTCTAAGTTTAGGGATATTGGGTAACCCCTATATTCACATAACGCTCCATCAAAAATGTCAGCGAACTCAGAGATGACATCCTCGACAGCAGGTGCCATGGTGAACCCCCAGGAGTGACAGGCCTAAGGAGGGGAACCAGTCCAGGCCCAACAGGGCCGGCAAGGGCTTCCCAATCACTAGAATGGGGAGCTTCCCATGGAAATCCCCATAGTCCACCCAAACCGCATAACTGCCCAGGGTTGGAATCTGAGTCCCCTGGTAGTCTTTAAGGGTGGTATCGGCAGGCATCAGCCGGTTGCAGGAGAGAGATGGACGCATCTTGGAGAGGGCACTCCAGGAGAGGAGGGAACGGGAGGATCCCGAGTCCACCTCCATGACGCAAGGAGCCCCTTCGATCTTTAAGGAGACAGAGATTTTCTTTGCGTCAGCCGAAGCCTTGCTGACCGATATGGTAGGGCCCTCCGGTGGCTTCTTGCTGATGGCATAGCAGTCATCCCTCTGGGTCTGCTGCCGACATTACTGGCCTGGAGGCATCGGTCGGTAGTCAGGTTGAGGTGCCGGCGGCAACACAGCACGGCAGACATGAGCTAGGTGGCCCTTTTTATTACAGCGGCAGCAGGTGGCCGCTTTAAAATGGCAAGCTGTGCAGGCATGATTACCACCGCAGCCCACGCAGGCCGCCGCCGGAGAACGGGCAGTAGCAGGTGGTAGAGATCTTCTCTATTGAGCCCGGAAGTGATCAACCTCATCCTCGTGGAGTTCATCCAAGGGAGCCAACTCGTTGATGATGCAGGTTCTTTGGGGGGGGGGGATCAGCTGCTGGCACCATTGGATTTCAGCTGTGGATCTATCTGACAGCTCAGCGACTCTGGCTTCATTCATCGCCTGTTGTAAGGTAATATTGGCGCAGGCTAGCAGCCTCCTCTTGAGACAGACATTGCGGACCCCATGCACAAATAGTAGATGAATATTATTAGCAATCAGGAAACACTGGAATCGCTTGAGGAACCCGGTCCACGATTTGTGCGGTGAGCCGAAAGGTGTGAACTGAGGCAGCGAAGCCATAGCGATCAGCAGTGCAGAGGTAAAAAATATTTTTTCCCGTGAAGAGAAAAGGAATTAATTGTTCCTTCTCCTTTACTGTTCTAGCAGGAAACCTTCAGCATCCCATCCTCGTCGCCAGTATTGAAGACTGGACTAATTAAAGAGACGTGGAACAGCTGAGGTAAGTAGAAAAGCTTTCATTGTAATGGAACAGCAACTAGAATAACTATATACAGAGTTCAGCACCTCACCCTGCTGGACAGCTATTTATACACGAGCTGTCAAGCAGGCCGACCAATGGAAATGGTGCAAACAGCTTGCGCTTCAGCCAGCCAATCAGGCACCCGACTGTCAATTGTAAGTTGAGGACTTGTGGCCGGTCGTAAGTCGAGGATTTAGGACTGGTCGCAAGTCGAGGACTTAACACATTGTAGGATATTTTTCTCTACCTTCCACTGATTTCAAGTCTTTGCATTTTTCTGCTGAAAGAAGTAATATTTCTGTGCTCAGATCTGCTCAGGGTGCTATTTTCTGAAGCAGTAAGTTCCATTTCCAAACCTTGCCCAAATAGTTTAAATTTTTAAGATATGGCAAGGTAAAGGTTCCCCTTACATAGATGTGCTAGTTGTTCCTAACTCTAGGGGGCGGTGCTCATCTCCATTTCAAAGCCCAAGAGCCAGCACTATCCAAAGATGTCGCTGTGGTCACATGACTGGCATGACTAAATGCCGAAGGCGCACAGAACACTGTTACCTTCCCACCAAAGGTGATTCTTATTTTTCTACTTGCATTTTTATATGCTTTCGAATTGCTAGGTTGGCAGAAGCTGGAACAAGTAATGGGAGCTCACTCAGTTACTGTATGTGGTGCTCATGATTCAACTTTTCTGATCGACAAGCTCAGCATCTTAACCATTGAACCACCGCGTCCCTAAGAAGATATGGCAAGAACTTGCTAATTGCTAGTTACTACTAGTTGATAGCCCCCAACTTATAACAATTTGTTTAGCAATCGTTCAAAGTAACAGTGGTATGGAACAAAAAAGTGACTTTCAACCAGACTTGCAATTTATGACCATTGCAGTTGATCAGGCTTAGGGTGCTTAACAACCAGCATATGTGTTTGCAGTATGCTGTGGTGATGTGATCACCATTGGTGATTTCCCAGCTGGCTTCCAAACAAGTAAAGTCAACAGGGAAAGCAGGATTCACTTAACAGTTGTGGAAATAAAGGTTGTAAAATCAGATACGACTCATGTAATGGTCACTTTTTTTCCAGTCCCAATTGTGATTGTAAGTCAAAGACTACATACAATATATATCCATTCATGGAAGATCCAACATGTACAAAAGTAAAACTTCCTTTGTTGAGAGTTTGATGGATTATGTGGCATCACGTCATTTTCATTTCTTAGTGACCACGTAGAAAGAGGATCAGTTCAGCTGGTCCACAGTTTGCCCTAGCTGCCATGTAATACAAGTTGCTAATTCTTGCTTATAAAGTCCTGTGTGGCAAATGTTAATATTGTTGACATTTAGTATCACCAACTCTGCAGAGTTTCACGTAGGGATTTTTCCAATGCTATCTGGAAAGGCTGTGGATTGAACCTGGATCTTTCAGTTTCAAAATAAGTGTTTTGCTACTCAGCTTACATTCATACTGATCCAACTAACAAACCAAAATTAAGGCAAGTCTCATTAAGTAAGGAGGAACTCCTCAATCTGCAGCTATGTTTAATTTAATAACATTGGCTGCTGATTCTGGCTTTTCTAATGTTCTAAAAAATATACCAGAAGTGTTGATAAAATGGGGGTTCTTTTGTTATAACACAATATGCCACTGTATCTATATATAGACAGGAAGTGATTTTGTATGTTGTTTAATAATCTAGTCGTGTAACATAGTTAAGAGATATATTTAGATTGGCTTCAACTTCTTTTATAGGTCATTATTACCAAATAACAGGATGTGTTTACTGAAAGACTGGTTAATGAAATTGCTTTGACTGACCTCCATGAAAATACTCATTTTGTGAGGAGATATTTAAAACCTTTATTTTGGTCCTACTATAGAGATAATAATTGTTAATGGTAAATACACTCAATACCCTAACTGATTACTCAGAGGAAAAAACAATGGAAAGAAAGCAAGTAGGGAAATAATTTGGGCATTGCTTGATTAAGCTGATCAAAGATCAATCCTTTCTAAAAACAAATTCTTGCTTTAAAGAAATCAACATCTTTATAAGATTAGAATGAATACATATATACTGATAGATGCATCTTCTATGCGAAACAAGGAACATCTGAAAACAATCCATTTGGAAAATGACAGACTGCATTTTTAAGTTCACTTTTAAAATTAGTTACTAGATGAGACATTAGTTCCAAAACCAAAACATTCCACAGTTCTGTTCAAAATAATTTCCCCTCCAAATGTGCTGATTTTCTTACTTTTAGAAAGGACCTTTGGACCAGCTGAGGGCACCTTCTTCCTAATCAGGACTGGATATAGCGAAATAGCCTGGGGAAAAGCAACCTGCACCTTCCATGCTCATAACTTCATATATTCTATGATGCCTTGTTAAGCACTGAGAACAAAGTTCATTGCGGAAATACCTGCTATATCTTCTAGAAGAAAACAGATGTCCTTTCAAAGGTAGCTAGCAATGATGAGGCCAATCACATCTTCTTGCCTTTTTTCCTCCTTATTTGGTTAGATTTGGGGTGCCCAACCCCAGGCCACTAGCAGGCCGCAGCTCGTTCAAAACCAGGCAGCAGGAGAAACGTGTGCGTGAAACTCCACTCACATGAGCAGAGGGTGCTTGCGCCTGCTTTTGAAATTCCATGTGTTTGTGAAAATGGAGCTTTGCTGACGAGTGCCCTCCACTGAAGTGTACTCTACTCATGCAAGTGGAGCTTTGCGCGCTCGTACAAGTGACTGTCTCTAATATGAGTGAAGCTTCAGGCACAAGCACAAACACCCTCTGCTCACGCATGAAGCTCCATTTGCACAAGGAAAGGGCACGTGCGTGCCATCATACACAAATGGAGCTGTGTGTGTATATCTGTGTGCTTGCCACTCACGCACCACCCCTAGGCCACACAGACCGCCAAGTTGGAAAGGTTGGGGACCACTGGGTTAGATCATGGAATGCTCTATTAAACTTTTTGGATGAGAAGTGAAATGTTTTCAAAGAAAATAATAATAATAGAGGCCAGTTGCCTTTTAGAAAAAAATACTTTTGGGACAACCATGCTGCTTCTGATGTATTAATTAAACTTGATTAATTGAGAATCTCCATAGACATTCATTCTATTAAACAGGAACAGATATTCAGTGTATTTGTACATGTTAAATGACTCTATTTCTTTACATGTGATATTCATCAACTTACTCCAGAATTTGATTATGCACAGTTATGAAATATGGTAAAAAGAGGAATTGAATATATTATTTATATTATAAGCTGGAAATAAAGCAAAAGACAACTGATGTCATCATTTTTAGAGGTGCAGTCAATCATCTAATAATAATAATAATAATAAATTGAATTTATTAGCCGCTCCCTTTCCAAGTAGGACTCGGGGCGGCGTACAATGGAGCATATAAAACATAGAAAATGTATAAAAACAAATAGACATACATACATACCAAACACATATACACATACACGGACACGGACACGGAGGAGGTAACAAATTACATCATATAGACAGTTAAAATTAGCATTAAAATACCCCAATTGTAAGAACTCAATATGTAATTAAAAATTTAACGTTTAAAAACAATTTAAAAAACAGTTAGGAGGAATAAGAGAAAAATTACGATTGAGCCAGGCCAGATAATTGAAAGAGGTGGGTCTTCAGCTGTACACGGAAGGAGCGGAGATCGGACGTAATCCTGATGTCACGGGGGAGGTCATTCCACAGGGCTGGGCCCATCACAGAGAAGGCTCTGCTCCTGGGTGTCGCCCCCCGACACTGTTTGGCGGACGGCACCCGGAGAAGTCCCTCTCTGTGTGAGCGAATCGGTCGTAGGGATGTGTGGGGCAGGATGCGATCCTGCATGTAACTAGGCCCTATGCCATGAAGCGCTTTAAAGATCATAATCAAAACCTTGAAACGCACTCGGAAGACCACAGGAAGCCAGTGCAGCTCGCGCAGGAGAGGTGTTACAGGGGAGTATCTAGTCCTCCCCATAATCACCCGCGCGGCCGCGTTCTGGACCAACTGTAGTCTCCGAGTGCATCTCAAGGGAAGCCCCATCTAGAACTCAGTGATCCCTTTTTTAAGAAATTCCTTCTTTGGATTTTCTTGCCACTAAGCATGTTCTGTCTTTCCAGGACAAGTTTCCTAACTGATTTATTGATTTTTTCCCCAGCTTCTGCAAAATCTGTTTCCCCAAGTCTGTTAATATTCCCCGTTGTGTACGGGTTTGACTACATCAGAAGCAGCATAAAGCAACTTCACTGTTGATATATAGAATTAAATATCAAATAGAAATCTCGCTGAATTGAATTGGCATTTATACGAAGCAAGCACAGAATTAAGTTGCTAAAGAAATGAATTTGGAACTACATGCCTGACACAAATTCCTACCCTCTGCATTGTACCTTTTTAGTAAACTTTTGGTTTGAGTTCTGCTAGGCAATTATCTTTCACTGTTGACGTGGGAAGATGGATTATTTTCCAATCAGTAATTCAAGTAAAGGAGCAGCCAGCCAGTCAACCTGTACTAACTGGAAAAAGAAATGTGTTATGTGTGTGTTTCCTATAACATCTTTAGCAATACAAAAAAAGTTCATGTTTCCCCCCCCAGATCTGATGCCTTAAATGACTTTCTTCAGATCATCTTCTTACCCAGCAAAGTGTGAAATCCTCTGTTAATTCCTGCAGAATAGAATTTCTGCTTCACACTGAGCCTTGAATGATGGGATGGGAATAGATACAAGGCAGGAAACTCCCCACCCCTCACCTACTTTGGCAGTTGTGAATATAACAGGATCATTTCGCTCAAGCCAAGTGAATGCTCTTAATCAATCATAAAGTCATTAAAGGCTGTTAGAAGGAAATAACTGATTTGATTTTGGACAACTACATGTGCCCTTGGATGTGAGCAAAAGGCACATTCGTAAGTTAATTAAGGACAAAGCATCAACCATTTTAACACCCTTTAATGACCACCATTACAGGAGTTATCTGAGTTACAAGTGAAAATGACAGATAAAAGGCTAGACATTCTTTAAAAAGCATTTAACTAAAAAATAAAGTTTATTTTGGTCTTGGGATCAGGAGTTCCAAACCTATGAGAATTGGGCTGAGAAGGAGGAATCTTTAACTCTTGTAGCAAAACAATCTCAATGGCAGTCAAAGGTATTTTTTATTTATTTTTATCCTGTATTTTTTTTATAAATAACTCAAGATTGTAAACATACCTAATACTCCTTCCTTTTCCTATGTCCTCCACAACATAATTAGCCTGAATGACTATAGACTCATTGCACTGACGTCTATAGTGATGAAGTGCTTTGAGAGACTGGTCCTACACCACCTCAGGTCCTGTCTTCCACCAAATTTTGATCGACACCAGTTTGCTTATAGAAGCAACAGGTTGACAGGGGATGCCATCACCACTGCTTTCCATATTGCACTGAGCCACCCTGAGAAATCTGGGAATTATGTCAGAATTCTTTTTATAGGCTATAACTTGGCCTTTAAAACCATCTTACCAGGCATTCTCATTGAAAAGCTGACTGACCTGAATTTCATTCTCCTCACTTGCGAATGGATCAAAGACTTTCTGATGGATCGTCCACAAACAGTAAGGGTTGGGTCCTTTACATCTTCCATGCTGAAGCTCGGCACAGGCTCCCCTCAGGGCTGTGTGCTCAGCCCCTACCTGTACTTGCTGTATTCATATGACTGCATATCCTCTGATCCATCCAACATCATAATAAAGTTTGCAGATGATACAACTTTGCTGGGTCTCATAACTGGAGGGGACAAATCAGCATACAGGGAAGAAGTCCAGAAGGTATCCGCATGGTGCTCAAAAAACAACTTACATCTAAATACTAGTAAGACAAAGGAGATGGTGCTAGATTTCTGGAAGCAGAGAGAGGAGCCTGCCCCACTGTATATCGAGGTGGGCTGTGTGGAGAGGGTTTCCTCTTTTAAATTCTTGGGAGTGCTTATTAGTCAAGATCTCACCTGGAAAAACAACATGTCTCTGATTGGAAAGGCCCAACAGAGACTTCATTTCCTTAGAGTCCTGCAAAAAAATCAGGTGGAACAACGGCTGATGACCTCTTTGTATCGGTCAACCATAGAAAGTGTCCTCACATACTACATTACAATATGGTATACTGGTTTAACTGCTGTGGACAGGAAGGCACTACAGAGAGTGATCAATTCGACACAAAAAACCATTGGTTGCCCTCTAACACCACTGGATGACATCGCCAGATCTCGCTGCTTTAGCAGAGTAAGGAAGATACTCAGAGATGATTCACACCCAGGTCAGTGTCTCTTTGCACTTCTACCATCGGGCAGAAGACATCAAAGCATAGCCAGCCGAACAAAGAGGTTTAAAGATAGTCTCTATCCTTGGGCTGTCAGACACTTAAACACAACCCCAATCACTCCACGCACATGCGGAAACATAGGGCTAGGGTTTTTTTTTCTTTTTCATTGTTCTTTTCTCCTAAATTACTTGCATAATTCAGGGGAAAATAATTGAGATTATTCCTTATACTATTTATGTTGTTTGTGTTTGTTGTCGTGGATTGCACCAGTGAGGCTAAAACCAATTTCATTTTATTTATTTTGTACAATGACAATAAAGCCTATACTATACTATACTATACTATACTATACTATACTATACTATACTATACTATACCATACCATACCATACCATACCATACCATACCATACCATACCATACCATACCATACCACACACCACACCACACCACACCATACTATACTACAACAATCCTGTGAGGTGGGTGAGAAAGAGTGACAGGCCAAAAATTTATCCAGTTGACTTTTGTGGATAAGGTGAAGTAAAACTCAATCTTCTGGTTTCTAGCCTCATGCCTGAACCACTAGAGCAAAACTATATCAATATTTCCTCTTTAGATAGATTTTTATTTTATTTTATCTATTTGTACAACTGTCCATCTCAAGATAATTCTGGATAGTTTAAAAGACACCATATATCCCTAAATCAAAATGCTTAATAGCCAAAAAAAGCATTACAATAATAAGTGCTTAATTTTCTCAATATTCTTGGCTTACTGGGCTGAAAAACAAAGTCCCCTTCAGATCATGCTGAAGTCTGGAGCATCACAAGCATACCCATGCAATTTTCTTGGAAGCAATAAGAAATGGTTATTGGTTGCTTCTTGTGAAGGTTTCCAACTTCCCAGGGTAGTTCACAACCCTGGTATTCATTGAAGGTCTCCATTCAAAATTATCATCTGACCAAATTCTTGCCTACCTTTTCAACCAAATGCAGCCAAATGTGGTCAAGCAAGCATAAACCAAATGTGCTATGGTGCCAAATCATATCCTGTTTCCTTTAATGTTGGATCTATAATGTTGGTCTCAAAATTTGTTATGTACCCAAATAATATGTCTAGTCAGTTTTATCATCCCAGCCAAGAGGGGGCGAATGTCCAACAGCATTGTCTTTTTCCTCAATTGCTTTATTGTAGCAAGGCAAGTATTGAAGCAAGGCAAGTTTCCTGCAGATTGAAATATATTTTTTCCATGGTTTCCCATATAGAACCATTGCTGTCTCTTTCTCAGAGGGTAAAATCTTGTGGCTTTAAAAGTAAACAATTCACAGCATACTGTAAGTACCCTGTGTCTATAAGCCCCTTTCACTTGATTAATGGGAAGTTTCTCAGGGGCAAAGGTGAAACAAAGACAGACTAAAGCAGCGATGGCAAACCTTTTTTGGCTCGCGTGCCATAAGTGGGGGGAGTGCAGGGGGGTCATGTGCAGGCGTGCCGCACCCATAATGCAATGCACAACCACCCCAGTGCGGATGCGTGCACTACAGCCCCCCCACACTTTTTCATGCTTTTTTTGCCCTCCCCAGGCTCCAGAGGCATTATAGGAGCATGGGGAGGGTAAAAACAGTCTCCCCCGCCCCCCGGAGGCTTCAGGGACCTTCAGGAGGCTTCCCTGAAGCCTCCGAAGCAGTCAAAACGACCCACCGAGCAAACCGGTTTGCTCGGAGGGTCATTTTAAGCGCTCCGAAGGCTTCAGGGACCTTCAAGAGGCTTCCCTGAAGCCTCCAGAGGGCTCAAAAGGACCCTCCAAGCAAACAGGACGTCAATTCCCGAACTTTCAGTTTGCCTGTAGGGCCGTTTTTTTGCACTCCGGAGGCTTCAGGGAAACTCATGAAGCCTCCGAAGGGCCTCCGGGGAGCGGGGCGGGAGAGGCTCTTTTCGCCCTTCCCAGGCTCCTATAAAGCCTCTGGAGTCTGGGGAGGGCGTAAAATGGCTTTAGAAAAGGATGAATTCAGCTGGCCAGCACCAGGGCAGCGCCTCGCGTGCCCTGACAAATGACTCCGCGTGCCACCTGTGGCACGCGTGCCATAGGTTCACCATCACTGGACTAAAGCAATCAGTTTTCAGCCAGGGAGAGGGATGAAAAGGTTTCCAAATGTTTGCCAGGCTGACAAAGGCATCCAGTGGCCATAATGGTGTCTGAGGTTGACACAAATTATGTATTTTGTGTAGTTGGCATGATTCTATGATACATGTCACTTGTTCACCTTATTCCCATTTTGTGAATATCAATGAGTGCTAGTAATAACAAGTTCTGAGGCCTCTTCTTATGACCTAGGTCCTGACCAACTACGTCAACTTTAGACTGGTCCAAAGGGACTTTTAGGAAGCAAACATTTTGCACCTTCTGATCCTTCTATAGAGAGGATTTCTACCTCTCCAAATTGAGGTCTCTTCCACGTTTACCAGAATCAGCTTAATATGTTTTTTTCTTAGATAACAGAAAAAAAAAAGATTTTCAACCTTTGAAAGCCTCCATGATAAATTATCCATATCTCCAGAAGGCTGTTTTACTCATTAATAGTTTCATACTCATGAAATTCCTCCTCAATTTGAATTTTGGACTATCTCTGTAAAGCCTTTTGATTCTTCTAACCTTGAGCACTGCAGAGAATAAATCAATACCCCATTCCCTGTGATAATCCTTCAAATATTAGTAAGCCTGTATAATGCTCCCTCTATTTTCTTTTCTTTAGACTAAACATATGCAATTCTTTTAACCATTATTCACAAGGATGTAGCCGCTAAACCTCTCACCAACTTTTTGCCTCCCCTTACTCTTTCCAATTTTTCAGGATAAAGCATTTTTGTGTTGTGGCAATCCAAAATTACAAGCAGAGCCCATTGTGTACCTCCCTTCATATAGGTAAATATTCATTAAGAACTACACACTTGCTATGTTTTTTTAATCAGTTATGAACTCAGCTACCCTGTCTCCCCCAAAATAAGGCCTCCCTGGATAATAAGCCCAATTGGGATTTTGAGTGCATGCTCTAAAATAAGCCCATCCCTGAAAATAAGCCCTCCCGGAAAATATTGCAACACAGCAGCAGCCCTGAGGTGACCACGCTCGCCACCTCCTGCACCTCAAAAATAATACGACCTCCCCGAAAATAAGGCCAAGTGCTTATTTTGGGGGCAATACGGTAGTTGTGGGACTAGTCATACCACATTATTCCATTTTATCAAACCTTGCTCTTCATTCTTTATGATCCAAGTATACAACAGCAACCAAAAACTTGAAACCAAATAGCCTGTTTAGCAGCCTCATTAATTTGTATGGATTTTCAAAACATATTCTGAACTGGATTTCAAATTCCTAACATAAAGTTAATAGATCTTCGTTGCATTGTTGCTATTCTCCAAATAAATTGCTTAAGTAGTTAGATTTTAGATGCTTTATGAGTATAAATAAAAATGTTTTTAATAAGATGATCAGTTGTGGAAGTGGTGACCGTGTTTAACTTGCCAAAACACATTTTTGCCATCATTGTTTAACTAATTACTAAATATGTGTTACATACTGTATCTCTGAAGTCTCAACTATGTTCCTGAGCATAACAAGGACAATAAACCTTTGTTTGTAGTAAGCACAAGTGTCAAAGGCACAGATTGTATCGATCAATATTATATAAATTACTGATTGGTTAGGCATCACTGGTAGAACTTGTATTTATTGAGATCCCTGCTTCAGCTTCTATCATCCCTTAATAATTTCCAAAAGTATGTTGATCTATAGAATCATAGAATTGTGGAATTAGAAGGAACCAAAAGGAACATTTAATCTGACCCTCTGTAGTGTGCAGGAAAACTAATTAAACCATTCTTGAGAAACTAATTAAACCATTCTTCTTAAAAGCCTCCAGAGATGGAAAACTCACAGCTTCTGTTAGGCAGGATATTCCATTATTATACAGATCTTACCATCAAGTGTTTTCTTATCTTTAAATGAAATTTAGGTAGCTGAAACGTATAATTGCTGGTCCTGTTTTTTGTAGAAATGGAAAATAGCTCTTGACATTCTTCCCCCAACACTAATATGAGGTCTAAGTCTGAATTCTTCTGCACCATGACTAATGATTGCAAGTAGCAAATATATCACTTGCTGATCCTAAACAAATATTTCATTCAGTCGAATACTTTTTTCTTTAAATTCGTTTTGCCTGCTAATATGTTACTTTGGATAGTAAATAGTAGTTTAATGTTTGCATCTGCCTTTCATGGGTGTGAGTTCATGGGTGTGAGTTGTGAGATAACCAAGTCTTGAGAATTATGGCCATTTTGTGATGTGGCCTTCAACTCCCAGAATTCCTGAGTCATCATGGGAATTCTGGAAGTTGAAGTCTACAAATCATAACAGGACCATAGTTCCCCACATCTGGCCTAGAGACTAACTGGTCTGGAGGGGACAAAGTAGCTGAAGGGGAGCTACTCTATGCTTAATTATGGGTGGAACTGAGGGTAATTCTGGCTTCTTGGATACTAGTAGATTGGAATGTGGAGATCATGACTGGAAAGGTTGTGCAGTTTCAGATGGAACACCAATTGCCACTCACGTTGGACTGATATGTACCAGCAATAGTAACTCAGATCATAGTAGAAGAATTTAGACTGAATGAACCATACAAGTATCTATGTTTATGACAGCTTATTTGTTGGTAGATAACAATTACTGTAGGCACCCTCCTTTGGCTTTCATTCACTGTCTGGGAACAATGCAAAGTGCTAATCTAAAAGTCTGATATGGTATGGCTTCCATGGACTTCCATAAGTGTCTCTTCTAAGTAGAATTGATATGTCTATTACAGGCACTTCTTGGCTTAGGACCACAATTAAACTCAGAATTTATGTTGTTAAATGAGTTTTGCCCCATTTTATGACTTTTCTTCCCACATTTGTTAAATCACTTGCAATTGTTAAACTAGTAACACGGTTGTTAAATGAATCTGGCTTCCCCATTGACTTTGCTTGTCAGAAGGTCGCAAAAGATGATGACATGACCCTGAGATCCTACAACCGTCATAAATATGGACCACTTGTCAAGTATTTGAATGTAAATCACATGAGCATGGGGATGCTGCAACTGTCATAAGAGTGACTTACGAAATGGTCTTAAGTCATTTTTTTTCAGTGTCATTGTAACTTCAAATGGTCACTAAATGGGATGGGCATGTATTAGAGTGGTCAGTAGAGGAAAAGTCAATCAATCAATCAATCAATCAATCAATCAGTATAAACTGAGAAAACTGCACCACAGGCAATGGAAAGCACATGGATCAGGGTTTTATTTTCTTTTGACCCATGAAATAAGCACTTGGCCTTATTTTCAGAGAGGTCTTTATTATTTTGGGGGTGCCGGAGGTAGCAAGTGTGGTCACCTCATGGCTGTTGCTGTGTTGCAATATTTTTGGGGAGGGCTTATTTTCAGGAGAGGACTTATTTTAGCGCAGGGCTTATTATCTGGGGAGGTCTTATTTTTAGGGAAATGGGATATTAAATGGTTTATTGTATGTATTTTGTTTCTATCATTCTTTTTAAAGTCTAAATATTTGACATGGGGAGGAGGATAGGATGACCATTAGCTCATCCATGTCCTGGTTTTATTCAGAACCCTCCTGGAACTGCTTCAATCTCTAGGGAGATATCTCAAAAGTGCTTTTTCAAAAGGCGACTGGACTTTGTTCAAACTGAAGAAGCTCCTTGGATGAGAAGTGAAATGACCTTCAAGGAAAAAAAAGTCCACTTGCCGTTTGCAAAAACGCCTTTGGGACAACTATGCCCTGGATGACTGAGAATCTCCATAGACTCTAGGGAGATACTTTCACTGGTTTTAGGAGAAGTTACTTTTCTACAGCTAATAACAGATGACGGTTGGGATGAGGGTGTAAGAAAATTCACATTTGCCCTCTTCTCCAAATGCATTATTGATTGGCATCTTTTCACATGGTTAAACCAATGATTAATCTGCTTCTTCCACTCAAAAGTCTTCAGATTTTGGTGCATTTAGGTTATCTTGGTGTGATCATGGAACACAGGAACCTTCCTTAATAGTGAATCAGAGTATTGATACAGCTATTTCAACATTGCCAACATTAACTGGCAGTGTCTCTGCAGGCTTTCAGCCAGGAGTTTTTCCATCCATTCCTTAAAATGCTGAAAACTGTCCTTGATGTGCTTTATTGCTAGCCATGGCCCTGTGGACTTGGCCTTTTACTTCAGCAACGTACATACATTCTTTTTTTGGATCTAATTTAAGGGCAAATGATGGATCTCTCAAAAACAGTGAGCTAGAAAATATCTCCAGATAAAATATCACAATCACACACAGGGAAAGGTATTCTTCAAGTAAAGGTCAGCTCCTGTGACCATGTACTTTTATTGGTAACAATACAAACATGCTTTGCCATTACAGATAGTCCTCAGTTTATAACCACAGATGGAACCAGACGTTTCCGTCGCTGAACAAGGTGAGTTCCTCCAATCTTGTGACCTCTTATGCCCAGTTCTTAAGCAAATCATTGCAGCTGTTATATTAATCTCATAGTCATTAAACGAATCTGGCTTCCTCCCATTGACTTTGCTTGTCAAAAGATGGTTTGGAAGATTGCAAGTAGCAATAATGCAATCCTGAGATACTGCAAATATTGTAAATACAAACCAGTTGCCAAGCACCTGAATTTTTAATCACATATCCATGGGTATGCTGGGATGGTCAGAAGTGGGAGGATTCATCAGAAGTTACTTTATCAGTGACATTTTAACTTTGAATGATTGCTAAATGAACAGTTGTAAATTAAGGGCTATTTTTACTTTTTCTGATACATGATTAGGATTTTTTAAAGTGGTTAAAGACACTTAGCTGATCAGCTATAAATATGACAAGTCCGGGTTTGAGACATGAGCACTGAGCAATGGTGTAAGTTCACATATTTGCCCAAGCTCCTGTCCACCTAGCAGTTTGGAAGCATGCAAATGTGAGTAGATAAATAGGTACCACTTCAGTGGGATAGTAAGAGTGTTCAGTGTCCCTCAGTGTATAGTCATGCTAGCCACATGGCCGCAGAAGTGCCTTTGGGCAATGCTGGTTTCCTTGGTTAAGAAATGAAGATGAGCTTTCCCTAGAGTTAGGGGAAGGACAAGGGAACTAAAGAAGCTTCTTAGATGAGAAGTGAAACATCTTCAGGGAAAAACAAAGTCCAATTGCCTTTTGAAAAAGCACCTTTGGGACAACCATGATCTGGATGACTGAGAATCTCCATCAACCTACGGCAGAAGTGTACAGCTCTTCTCCACTGAGTCATACACAGTGTCTCAAACTAGCTATCTTTTATATATAATTGTGGCCTTACATCTTATCTATATTTAGTGATTGAAATTAAGATAGTATAAGTGAGATTTCCCATTATCTGATACAGCCAGGCAACAAGGTTTCAGTGGAGGCTAGAAATCAAAGTACTATAATCTTTGGGCTATGACTTGCTCATCTCTCGTATAGCTTACTTATTTAATCAATTTCCTGTCTCAAAAAAAAAATGGCTCACTTATTTGTGTGTTGCCTGGAGCCTATATGCTATTTCTGCTGGATTCTAAATTATATTTTTATTTTTTTGTCCAACTAGAACACAATGAGTCAGATTTTACTTGTGGGAAACTTTAGTTGTGGGAGCATTTTGGATAAATTTAAACCCTGTTACATGTGATAAATGAGCTCATGGAAAAAGGGGGACAAAAACAACAGATTTATGTTTGTAACAGATTTTACCTCAGGGCTGAGACAGTATGTAGAACAGTGTTCAATGGATCCTTTCTAAGCCAATGGTACAGCTGCCTCCAAGTGATAGATGGGACTGGCAGAGCTGTGAGAATTTCATCCAGAAAACAAGAAAGGAGAGAAGAAAGGTGCCAGCCCAAATTAATAACTGCCAAATGATATATGTTTTAAGTTAGGGCCCCAGGCACACCGGTCACTTTGTTTGCAAGGGTGAGTCAGATATTCATTTTTTAAAAAGCTAATAATATATGCAGCCATCAAACACTGATTGTTGACATAATCTAAATTCCCAACTGATATGGAAAAGCCTGGAAAATTCGCCAGCATCGCATTACCCAGTCAGGAGGTTTCCTAAGCTTCTAGATGGAAACCTATACAAGGCAGCTTATGCAAATGACAACTCCCGTGATAAAGTTCCCCCCCACCTAGGGGAGAATAAGGTTGTAATACTTGGGGAAAATTCGTAGATAAAGCAAGCTCATGCAACTATAATAAAGTAAAGCACAGTTACCCAGAACTCAACACATAGCCTTAAGACAACCAACACATCAAAATAGTTGTTATGACACAGAAAGGTAAAGGTTCCCCTTGCACGTATGTGCTAGTCATTCCCGACTCTAGGGGACGGTCTCATCTCCATTTCAAAGCCGAAGAGCCAGAGCTGTCCAAAGATGTCTCTGTGGTCATGTAGCTGGCATGATTAAACATCGAAGGCGCACGCAATGCTGATACCTTCCCACCAAAGGTGGTTCCTATTTTTCTACTTGTATTTTTACATGCTTTCAAACTGCTAGGTTGGCAGAAGCTGGGACAAGTAACGGGCGGTCACTCCGTTACATGGCGCTAGGGATTCAAACTGCCGAACTGCCAACCTTCCTGGTCTTAGCCACTGAGCCACCACGTCCCATTTGTCCCCTATGACACATAGGGTCAGGAAATTCCACAATCCCTTAGCTAGCATATTTGTTCGTTATCTGGACAAAAGGTTATGAAACCCGAGTTAAAAGGCAATGCATATGAAAGATACCAAAATGTGAGTGAGTGAAGGGTTACCCATTTCTAATATACACTGTACGTGAAGTTGTGAACTGAAAAACTTTAAACAACCACTAGATGAAAGCAAAAAAAATATCACAATTTTCTGCATGTTTTGCTATCATTTAGTAGTTCTCTCCACTGAGCGTCGATTTCTTCCTTCCATCTGTTCCTTTCCAGTCTTAACCACCTTTATATACTTTCAGAATAAACAAGTTAAGGTAACTTCATAATTGATGTTGCTTAGCTTACATTTTGAAAAGCATGGAGTATAATGGCCTAAGAGGAGAAAGATGGGCAATTGAAACTGGCATGGGACATTATCTTATCTTATCATCAGCTAAATCATTAAAATGGAAATATAAGTTCTATTCTTTTTTATTTCAACAACAACAACAACAACAACCCCACATATGTTATTGGTTTGCAATGCGGATGTGTTCAATTTAACACTCCTGTCTATTGTGTGAAAGCATGGTAATAATTCTAGACAATGGAAACACATAATGATAAAGCAGTATCATTCTCAACGTACTGTATATTCAAGTCAACTCTGTTCACAACAACAACAACAATAATAATAATAATAATAATAATAATAATAATAATAATAATAATAATAATATTTTATTTGTTAGCCGCACCCTCTCCCGAAGGACTCGGGGCGGCGTACAATAAAAAACATATAAAGTACAAATATGGACAATACATACACAGAATAGACATATACATGGAGGAGGTAGACAGATGGATGGAAACAATTAAGATCACAGTTTAAAATCCCCTAAATAAAATCACAAAATTAAAAAACCCGTCAGGAGCGATATCATCAAACTATGGTTGAGCCAGGCCAGCTACTTGGAATAGGTGGGTCTTGAGCTTTACACGGAAGGCGCGGAGGTCAGAGGTAATCCTAATATCCAATGTTGTCCCAAAGGTGCTTTTTCAAGAGGCAACCAGACACTCAGAGAGAAATGGAGAAGCTTCTTGGATGAAAAGTCAAACGTCTTCAAGGAAAATCAACGAAAGTCCAGTTGCCTCTTGAAAAAACACCAACGCTGAGAATCTCCATAGACAATGTTGTTGATATTAAAAGAATTGCCATTTGGGCATAAGCATGAAAGCATGCTAAAACAGGTAAAATCTCAAAACTTTTCATTAGGTTTCTGATTTTTTTTTTAAAAAATGATGACGTTAATGGAAATGGGAGAGTCTATCAATCTAAAATAAAGATTGCTATTTTCTTTTTTTCAAAGTTAAATGACAGTTTTTTATCATTTTTTTTGGTAGCATACTCACACAGTCATGAGGATTCTCCATGAAGCACAAAGTGGTATTTCAGAAATAGCCATCCTCACATACTACAAAATAAAGAATGGATTCAGATTAAAACCTGACCCTGATTTTCTTATCAATCTGCCTTATTCTAAACAGCAACTGAAAATGCTGACATTTATAGAAGTATGGATTTCAAATGCCAGCATGTTCAACTATTGCCATGCTGACTTGGAATTATGGGAGATGTATAAATATAATGAAGGCAATTAAGGTAGGTAACAAAACACTCACTAGATGGTGTACATATCAAGTCATTCATGAGTCTGGTTGATCACTTTGAATTTCCATCCTAGGAAGTTATTCTACTCTACTGGAATACACACATCTTTTAAACTTCAGTAAGATATATAAATTGAATTTAGCAAATATATAGTTCATTTATGACATGAAATTCTGTGTTTGCACTATTATAATGTAGTTTCTTTGTTGACACTGTAAATAGGGACTTTCTCTGATAATCCTGAGATGTTACGGATGTCCAAGGAAATTCGTGAAATTGATTCAGCTACTCTGCAAGAGAATGTCAGGACAGGGTCTATACAACAGTGATATATCAGCTTCACTTTTGATTTCCAATGAGGTAAAACAGATTTGTGTGCTAGCCCTAGTTCTATTCAATGTGTTTTCACTTGCATGTTGTTAGGTGCTGTCCAGGGTCTGAAGGAGAGAGTATACATCGGATAGCAATTGGACAGCTCTTTCTTAGATCTTCCTTGCTTGAATGTAAATGTCTCCTTATATAGTTATTAAAAAAAAAAAACTTCTTTGCTGATGGCTGTGCACTTTTGGTGCACAAAGATAGTAACCTATAATTGGTGCTTAACAAATTCTCTGTCCACCTGAACAAGACTGAAATATTTTACCAGCCAAAGTGAAATATCGAGGCCTTAGAACTAAAAATCACTGTTGATGACACCCAGTTGACAAATATAAACAGTTTAAATTACTTAGAAAGCATCATCTTGAGCAACTAGTCTTTGTACAAAGAAATCAACTCCAGGATTAGTAAATCAGCGGCTGGGACGGGTGTGTATTAGAGTGCTCAGTCAACACAACATCTGTATCACTACAAAGCTAAAAGTCTACAAATTTATGGCTATTCTTCTCTCTTACATGGATGTGAATTCTGTACCAAATGCCTGACAAACAACTGCAGAAATTTCACATGGGTACTCTCCACGCCATCCTTCATTTTGTTGATGAGACCATATATCTCACCCAGAGATCTTGCCTTGTACAGAGTCCACCGACTTTGAGTCCTGATACAGATGTGAATGGTGAGATACATTAGGGGTGGGTTGCTGCTGGTTTTACTACTGGTTTGCAATACGCACGCATGTGCAGAACAGTTTACAGTGAATTGTGCATGTGCAGTCACTAAAAACCAAAATGGTGGCGGCCCAGTAATGGTGAGGGAACCAGTTTGGGGGCATGGCAGGCCTGGGTCACTGCTGGTTCTGTGACCCAGGCCTGAATTCCACTACGAGTTTGGCTGAACCGGGCCAAACCAGGAGCAACCCACCTCTGAGATACATCATAAAATGAATGACAGATGTATCTCTTGCCAGTTGCTGTATAGTGTTATGTTGTGGCCCAGCAGGAGCCGTTGGAGCTGCCACCAGACTCCGACAGCGAGGGTCCCTATGAGTCGGCTCTGGAGGATGTGGAGGACCCTGGGCAGGGTTCTGACTCTGAGCAGGGATCAGAGGCTGGTCGACCACCAGGAGGCGCCTGAGGCATGGAGCAGTGGTGAAAGCCAAGGGAAGGGGGCTCCTGATGTCATGCCTTGGAGCAGTGGGGAGGAGTCATGGGACAGCGAGTCAGACATCAGCAGTGAGTTATTAAATGCTCGTTACTGGTGCGCTAAGCAGCATTAGAAGCAATTGCAGAGTTACCGGAGGTAATTGCGCTCAGCTGATGATAATTAGACTCCTCTCCAGACTATAAAAGGACTGCTTGTGCACATGCCTTTTTGCAGAAGTCAACGCAGGAACTATTGTGGGAGTACAGTCTTATGAGCGTGACAGGCTGGATAGCTGCTATTGCGTATCAGTGCCGAGGGTTCTGAAGGTCGAGTTGTGTTGGATTGCTGCCAAGGATCTGTCTGTCTGTGCAATAAACCTCATGAAGTATCTTTGGCTCGGAGTGTGTCTGTGATTGCAGGGGAAGAGGGGGGTCAGAACACTGTTATAAGAATCTGGGAAGAGACCTCAAGGTTGATCATGCAAGTGCCACAAAGACACCATGAAAGACACACTCAGCCACTGTGATATTTAACCAAGGGAAGTAAAACTGCAGCTGCTGACAGAATATGCTGGCGAATCTGGTTCTATGAAGCCTCCACTGGCTGTGAAGACAGGCACAACCAAAATCTGATAGAAAACACGAGCAGCATCACCAAATAACACTCACTACAGTAAAGGACTTCCAATGAGCCTACTGTGCTAGAGACTTCCAGGCTGGGCCAGCACAGCCACCTCCCTTCCACTGCACAACAGTGTATCTTCAAATCTGAAAGACTATCATGTATACTTTAGTATGAAGTGCAAACACACATAGTATGATTTATAATTCATGGCTTACAATTTAGCATGATTTGCCAATCCAGGCACAAAGTAATAGAATCTAGACATGCTGCCTCTTTCTAGTAAAATATTGCTGGTAATAAATGTGGTTGGATAAATCCTCCAATATTAATGGATGTTCCCTTCAATTGAACTTCACTACTAGATGCAGGTTTTACTATCATGATAACTGTGTGGATGTGGATATTGTGCTTCACTGGATCAAAAAAAAAAAGTAAAGATGAACAGAGAAAAACTGATTTGTATGATAAAGAATCGAATGGATAACTTGTGATCAATAATTTTCACATGAAGAATGAATTTTGATGAATTAAGGAATTTGGCAGAAACTTTGGAAGGAAACAGTTATCAATGCTGGAATTTCTCAGGAATGTGTAGGTCACATCATTATTGATGATATTCAATGTCGATGGTTTCTATAAGATGGGTTCCTTGTATTTTGAAAGCAGAGATTAACGTCCGGGAATTGAAATTTGCCAGCAATTGTTTTATGCTATGACAAAGGAGGTAAGGATTTTTTCCCCCCAACATCGTGACAATTGAAAAAGCACAAGCTCATTATTATGGCCCAGAACTATAATATCCATGAAGAAGCATCACAAACCTTCACCTGCAGAAAAGAATTGAAAACACAGGCTTTGACAGGAAAGCTCATGTTTGGGGACAGAAACTTTTGGTGTTATTCGTAGGGATTTCCTTGGATTTAGCACTACTAGAATCTCAAACTTCTTCATGGATTGCTGCCTTGTCGTGGCGAAAGGGCTTGCATAGCTCAATGAAGCTATGAGCTATGCCATGCAGGGGTAAGATGGACAGGTCATAGCAGAGAGCTCTGACAAAACGTGATCCACTGGAGAAGGAAATGGCAACCCACTTCAGTATCTTTGCCATGAAAACCCCATGGACAGTATTATTGCCCATGCGGTCGCGATGGCTTGGACATGACTTCACAACTAACAATCAACTCAAAGCACTATACTTCAACACTCAAAACTTTGGAAAAAATGAAAACGCAGAGTTTAGCAGCTTTTTCAATGTGACCCTAGCGCTCACATCTCACAAGCCACCAAAAAGGCATTTGCAAAGATGGATCTCACCACCACATCCCATCTACCATACAAATTCTATTTTTTTTCCAAAATTGACAAAATTTCTTTATTGAAACTCATTTACAATACAATACAATAGCAGAGTTGGAAGGGACCTTGGAGGTCTTCTAGTCCACCCCCTACCTAGGCAGAAAACCCTACACCACTTCAGGCAAATGGTTATCCAACATTTTCTTTAAAACTTCCAGTGTTGGAGCATTCACAACTTCTGGTGACAAATTGTACCACTGATTAATTGTTCTAACTGTCAGGAAATTTCTTCTTAGTTCTAGGTGGAGCCATTTGTCAGGGCACGCGAGGCGCTGCCCTGTCAGCTCGCTGATGTGCATGGCCACGCTGGCCAGCTGAATTCACCCTTTTTTAAAGCCATTTTTCGCCGTCTCCAGGCTCCAGAGGCTTTATAGGAGCCTGGGGAGGGTGAAAAGAGCCTCCCCCGCGCCCCCTGGACGCCCTCTGAAGGTGTCAGGGAAGCCTCCGGAGGGTCCCTGAAACCTTCGGAGCGCTCAAAACGACCCTCCGAGCAAACCGGAAGTCGCTTCCGGTTTGTTTGGAGGATCATTTTTAGCGCTCCGAAGGCTTCAGGGACTGTCCGGAGACTTACCTGACGCCTCCGGAAGGCGTCCGGGGGAGCAGGGGAGGCTGTTTGCGCCCTCCCCAGGCTCCTATAAAGCCTCTGGAGCCTAGGGAGGGCGAAAAAAGCATGTAAAATGGGAGGAGTGCCTGTAGTGCGTGCATGAGCACTGAGGGTCGCGCATTGCATTATGAGTGTGGCACGCCCACACACGACCCCCCTCTCCGCTTCCCCTCACTTATGGCACGCGAACCAAAAAAGGTTCGCCATCGCTGCCCTATACCGTTTCAGACAAATGGCTATCCAACATCTTCTTAAAGACTTCACAACTTATGGAGGCAAGCTGTTCCACTGATTAATTGTAATAATTGCCAGGAAATTTCTCCTCAGTTTTAAGTTGCTTCTCTCCTTGATTAGTTTTCACCCATTACTTCTTGTTCTGCCCTCAGGTGCTTTGGAGAATAGTTTGACTTCCTCTTCTTTGTGGCAACCCCTGAGATATTGGAACATTGCTTTCATGTCTCCCCTAGTCCTTCTTTTCATTAAACTAGACATACCCAGTTCCTGCAACTGTTCTTCATGTTTTAGCTTCCAGTCCCCTAATCATCTTTGTTGCTCTTCTTTGCTCTCTTTCTAGAGTCTCCACATCTTTTCTACATCGTGGTGACCAAAACTGAATGCAGTATTCCAAGTGTGGCATTACCAAGGCATTATAAAGTGGTATTAACACTTCACGTGATCTTGATTCTATCCCTCTGTTTATGTAGCCTAGAACTGTGTTGGTTTTTTTGGCAGCTGCTGCACACTGCTGGCTCATATTTAAATGATTGTCCACTAGGACTCCAAGATCCCTTTCATAGTTACTACTGTTGAGCAAGGTACCACCTATACTGTACCTGTGCATTTCGTTTTTCTTGCCTAAATGTAGAACCTTACTCTTTTCACCATTGAATTTCATTTTATTAGATAGTGCCCAATTTTCAAGTTTGTCAAGATCCTTCTGTATCTTTAGCCTATCTTCTGGAGTGTTGGCTATTCCTGCCAGCTTGGTGTCATCTGCAAATATGATGAGTTCCCCATTTATTCCCTCATCCAAATCATTGATGAAGATGTTGAAGAGTACTGGGCCTAAAACAGAGACTTGGGGTACTCCACTGCATACTTCCCTCCATGTAGAGGCAGTTCCATTGAGGACTACATGTTGAGTGCGGTTGGTCAGCCAGTTACGAATCCATCTGGTGGTGATGCTGTCCAACCCACATTCTTCTACTTTATCTAGTAGTAGGTTATGGTCTACCTTATCAAATGCCTTACTGAAGTCCAAGTAAACTATCTCGACAGCATTCCTCTGGTCCACTAATTTTGTCACTTTGTCAAAGAATGCAATAAGATTAGTCTGGCATGATCTGTTTTTGACAAACCCATGTTGGCTTTTGGCTATTACTTTGTTTGCTTCTAGGTGTTCGCTAATTCGTTGCTTGATTATCTTTTCCAGAATCTTTCCTGGAATTGAGGTCAGGCTGATAGGTCTGTAGTTTCCTGTATGTGTTTTTTTCCCCTTCTTTGAAGATGGGAACTATGTTAGCTCTTTTCCAGTCCCCTGGTAGTTCCCCGGTGCTCTAGGATCTCTGAAAGATATAGTTTAGTGGTTCTGAGATCTCGTCTGCCAGTTCCTTCAGAACCCTGGGGTGTAATCCATCCGGTCCTGGTGATTTGAACTCATCTAGGGTAGACAGGTGCTCACTTACCATTTTCTTCCCTATTTCAACTTGTGTTCCTAATCTGATTTTTGTGGTGCTGTTTTTGATAGGTTGGACTGTTTTATCGCTTTGTGTAAAGACAGATGCAAAACATGAGTTAAATAGTTCTGCTTTCTCCCTGTTGCTTGTCACCTTCTTGCCACTTTCTCCCAGCAATGGACCAATTGTTTCCTTAACTTTTTTCTTGTTTTAAACATGTTGGAAGAAGCTTTTTTGTTATTTTTTACTTTTGTGGCAAGCCTTTCTTCATTGTGAGCCTTAGCTTTCCTCACTTCATCTTTACATGCTCAGGCTATTTGCTGATATTCTGCCTTAGTTATGTCCCCCTCCCCTTTCCATTTTTATACTTATCTTTTTGTCTTTCAATTTGTCATTCTAAATCTAACCCTTACAGTAATCCAATCTCTATTCAATTCAGAGCTATGCTGCATGCCTTAATATGATGTTCTTGATTAACTCCAACTTGCTCCATTTGTGGAAGTTTTTAGAAGAAATTTGACAATCATTTGTCTGAAATGGTGTAGGGTTCATGCTTGAGCAGAAGGTTGGATTAGAAGACCTCCAAGGTCCCTTCCAACTCTGTTATTCTTTTAACTGTGTGCCTGAAGAGATATTTCTCTCAGTTGCATCACATTGTTATCCCCTAAATATCTAAAACTTACTTACAAGTTTCTTTGGGGGATTATATCTACTTTCACAGAACTGCTCATACAATGGATGTGTCAAGCCGGCCTCCCTCAGCAACCAAGAAAGAAACCACTTAACTCCATTTTGCAGAATTAAGAGTACTTTTACTGGTTAGGAAAAGATAGCAGCTAAGCAAAGCAAGATCTGAGGCAAAAGCACACGAAATCATACATATAAATATGTGACCAACCCCCTCCCCCTGGTAACCCTCATACCACTGTCCAATCTGCAAATCCCTTAGGTGTCATGTGAGTTCCATCTTCAAGGAGCATCATCAGGTTGGTATGCAGGACGGTTGGCCTTGACCAACACCAAGCACTAATCTCCAGCATGCGCAGTAGACGGTGAGACCAAAACTTCCTTTTTACAATCTCTCCTGTATTTAAACTTCCCCTCCCAAATACCAGTCCCCCCTCCCCGTTTCAATGGCAGTCGAAAGCAAATAGCGAAACAGAGGCTGACAGGATGATGCTACCCTTGTATCCATCTTATAAATTGTCATAATAATGAATCTCCTTAATTTGAGACCTGAGATACCCAGGTTTGCATTGTCTGTAGAGACTCTCTGTCATCCAGGTCATGGTTGTCCCAAAGGTGCTTTTTCAGGAGGCAACTGGACTTTCTTGTTTTTTCTTTTGAAGAAAAACTAGCAATACAATTTGGGATGAACACCCTTTGAATGGTGTGGGAATAGGAATGGAATTCCCAAGGGGAAAAATGCAGACTATAGGAACCAGGAGCACTGCTCAGGTGACCCTGAAGACTCAGCTAAATCTCCAAGTGTTTCAATGACCCTCTAAAAGCATGCAGATTACCAGCTGTCTGCAAGGAATATAAATCCTTCCATTTCCCACTATCCTGTCAGAGCTGAAGAATCCTTTTGGATGAGAAGCAAAATTTTCAAAAAAAAAAAAAAAAAGAGAAATGAAAACACATTTGGGAGAGTCAGGTTAGCATTGCAACTGATCTCTGCACCATGTTTGTTGAAGATTCATTCTCACAAACAGGAAGCAGGGGGCAAAACAGTGCAGAGGCATGCTGATTTGCCAACCTTGCAGCTTGAAGGCCACAAGAGAATTGCCTGGATAAGAAGACATGCCTTCAGGATAATGTCTAGAAGAGCATTTATGGAGCATTAAGGGAAGATCACCTGTCAGGCAAAGTGACTGACCCAGATTGGGTGAAGACTCTGGAAGGGAATTTTAATGAATTCCTGCAGCGTTAAAGCTATGCTGAACAGGAAAGAGCTCTGAGTTATGCATAGTGACACAATAAAGCACACCAGAGGGAAGTCCAAGGCAAAGTTTCAGTGAGATGATGCTTTATGAAAGATTGGAAAGGGCATAATGAGAATAAAGTTGGCAGAAACCATCCCTCATTGTTATGGAGACATTCAAAGCAAACTGGCTGAAGATGGGATACCTCAACTACATTCTTTCAGAGCCATTTTTAACATCTCCACTCTCATTCCTGGGGTGATTAGAAACTGTGATGATAAAGCTAGTGGACATCTTATTATTGAATTATACTTGCTTCTGAAAAACTGCTTCTTAAGGTAGTCAAATGCAGGAGAAAGTTACCAACCCAATAGCTTTGTTGGTAAACAGAACTGCGATATATTTTCTATATTTTAAACACTTATTTATCAAAATGTCTCAAAGCAATTTTACATCTTTTTAAAAAATTAAAACTATTAATCCGAGGAAATAAAAATGAGAATGTCAGCCTTGTGAGTTGGTTCAGACAAGAAGCACAACTAGAAAGGACAACTTCTTGGTCTTTTGGCTAAGATCAAGTGTAATGTAAATACTAGCTCTATTTTATACTAAGGTTACATTAACAGAGCCATAGCCCAAGAATAGTGGTGGGTTCCAGATCCCGTCGCAACCGGTACGCTGCAATGGGGCTGGGGGTCTACCACGTGCATGCGCACAGCGCATGCATGCGTACCCAATGCCCGTGACGCTCCAGCTGCTCGGCGGAGCATCGCCCAGGTGCAAATACCTCGGTCAGTTCAAATAGAGGTAAGGAGAGCAGGCGGGCGAGTAGGCCCTCCGCAGCACCATACTGGAACGGTCTAGTTTAATGAAAAGAAGGACTAGGGGGGACATGATAGCAGTGTTCCAATATCTCAGGAGCTGCTACAAAGAAGAATCAATCAAGCAGAGGTGGTATTCAGCAGGTTCTGACCAGTTCTGGAGAACCGGTAGTGTAAATTTTGAGTAGTTCAGAGAACTAGTAAATACCACCTCTGACTGGTCCCACCCCCATCTATTGTCTGATTCCTGAGCCCCAGCTGATCCGGAGGAAATGGGGATTTTGCAGTAGCCTTCCCCTGGAGTGGGGAGGAAATGGAGATTTTACAATATCCTTCCCCTACCATGCCTACCAAGCCATGCCTACCAAACCATGCCATGCCCACCAAGCCATGCCTACCAAACCATGCCATGCCCAACAAGCCACACCCACATAAATAGTAGTAAAAAACCACCATCACTGGAGTCAAGCTACTCTCCAAAGTACCTGAGGGTAGAACAAGAAGCAATGGGTGGTAACTAATCGAGGAGAGAAGCCACCTAGAAGTAAGAAGAAATTTCCTGACAGTTAGAACAATTAATCAGTGGAACAACTTGTCACCAGAAGTTGTGAATGCTCAAACACTGGAAGTTTTAAAGAAAATGTTGGATAACCATTTGCCTAAAGTGGTGTAGGGTTTTCTGCCTAAGCAGGGGTTGGACTAGAAGACCTCCAAAATCCCTTCCAACTCTGTTATTCTGTTTTCTGTTTAACACTGCCAGAAAAATATGACTTGGAGTGAGAGGATTTACTGAGGAAGGTGAAGGATCTGGGAATGCAAGTATATTTCACCAATCTTTCTAACTGAGGAACATGGCCTAAGAAGAGACAACAAACTTCTGGAAGTGAAAAACTGATGCTACCCAGAACTGTTTGAGTTCCTTAACTGTGGACTGCACTACCAACATTAGAACTTTTAGAAAAAAGAAACAAGCTACACATCAAGAAGACTAGAAAGAATGCCATCAAATCTTATCTGGAGGATATTAAAATACATCAAAAGGAGGAAGACATCAAAAATCCAATTATAATGCCAAGGACAACAGCCCAAGAAACAAACGAGGAAGCATAAGGCCAGAGGAGATACTTGGAGATTGTCAAGAAACTACAATGGTGAAGGAGTATAGGAAACAAACAGGAAAAATATGAAATAACCAAAGTGGACAAATATGCTGCCTCAGGCATGGTGGGATAAAACATGGTGGCATGACAAACTCAATTGTAACATAGGCCTATATGGCTACAATTTATTCAAAAGAAACAAATTCAAGCTGAAAGTAAAAAAGGAATATGCCTATGCAAAAACCTCACAAATTAGAATGCAGAAGTCCTAAAATCACATGGTAAGAGTCAAAGGAGAGTAACAGAAAAAAAAATACCATTGTTGGAGTAATTTACAGTGCACCCGAACAAGCAGAAGCTAGGAATAAGGCTTTTCAGTGCCATATCACAAACTTTTTTTAAAAAAGGGGGGGCATATGATTTCAATGATGGGAGACGCCAACTGATATCTACAACTCTGAGATCTCATAAATTCTTTCCAAAGGTGGGTTGCTAATTTTTTTTACTATCAGTTTGGGCATGCCCCAGTGCACGATGCTTCTGTGCATGCACAGAAGTTTCCGGGCACATGGGCAATTTTTCTACTTGCATTTTTACATGCTTTCAAACTGCTAGGTTGGCAGAAGCTGGGAAAAATAACAGAAGCTCACTCCATTACCTGGCACTAGGGATTCGAACTGCCAAACTGCTGATCTTTCTGATCAACAAGCTCAGCGTCTTAGCCACAGAGCCACTGTGTCCCTCTAATATACGTATATACATACATACATACAATAATATATTTAAAAATTATTTCAAAAAGTTGGATTTCAGTGACGTAAGTGAGAAAGTAGGTCACAAGTTAGGTCAGGGGAGTCTGGGAAAGAGGAAAATTATTTTTAAAACTTACCAGGCAAGGAAAAGATGGAAATTTCAGCCTTATCTTTTAGTTTATTATAGAGGTTATAGAAACATCAGTTTAGAGTAATGTACTTTTATTACTTAATAAAGCTTGGGGTAAGTAAAGTCTACTTACTAGTATCTAAGACTCTGCATCCTAATCTCTTTTTCTTGGTATTAAGTTTACTCAGTGAGATCTGTGTATGAATCTAGCTTTTTTGGTAATGCACTGATGATATAGGCTTGAAAGATCTAATGATATGAAATCCAGAAGGAGAAACATATATGGGAAATTCTGCAAAATACTGAAGGTGAATCTGCCCATAAAAGTAGGAACAGATGAAAGAAAAATGGAAGGCATGGAAGAGACCAATAGGGGTACCTACAGCTTTCTGAAATGCTTAAAGGAAAAAGGAACACATATATAAAAATGGAAGAAAATGTTTATAATCCAAAGCAATTGCCAGGGATTGAAACAAGAAGGTTTTAGCACAGAATGTGCTGGGCCTTATGGTAAATGTCCAAAAGAATACAAGGGAAGCAACACAACAGAAGCAAAAGAAAAGACAAATAAGCTGTAGGTCTATTATAAAGAAAATACAATGGACTGGTAGTGAGACGTCATCTCATAGGGTTGATTTGTGTTCTCTCAGAATGAAAACAAAGATCCATTTGACTAGTGATGTTATGAGTGAGTGATGGAGCTAGAAATCAGGATAATCAAACAGAGAGTAGAAGAATACATAATGGTCAGTAACTGTACCATTTTATTCTGCCTTGGTCAATCTGACTTGGAATTCTATGTCCAGCTTTGGGCCCCACAGTCTATGAAAAAGTAAAGTCTTCAGAAGATGGCTACAAAAATAGTAAGGAGATTGGAAATCAAATTCTATAAGTGAAAACTTTTTAAAAATATGCTTAGGCAGCAGAAAAGAAGAATGAAGGAACAGTCTGAGACAGAGAATAACAGAACTGAAAGGGCCCTTGGAGGCCTGCTAGCCCAAACCCTGCTCAAACAGGAGACTAGTACATACTATATATCCATTTAAGACAAATGATTGTCCGATCTCTTCTTAAAAACTTCTAGTGTTGGAGCACCCACAGCTTCTGAAGACAAGCCTAGCAGATTAAGTGACACTGATTAATTGTTCTAACTGACAGGGAAATTCTCCTTATTTCTAGGTTGGTTCTCTCATTGATTAGTTTCCATGCATTGCTTCTTGTTCTGCCTTCAGGTGCTGTGGAGAATAGGTTGACCCATTCTTCTTTGTGTCAGTCCCTGAGATATTGGAACACTGCTCTCATGTCACCCTTTTTTCCATTAAATTCCTGCAACTGTTCTTCCTGTGTTTTAGCCTAGAGTCCTCTAATCATCTTTGTTGCTTTCTTCTGCACTCTTTCAAGCAAGTACAGCAAGTAACAGAACCAACAGGTTAAAATTACAGTGAAATAGATTCAGCTTACCTTTTAGGAGGAGTTTCCTGACATTAACCAATGGAATAGGCTGCTTCATCAAGTATTATGAGGCCTTTAATGGAGGTCCTCAAATAGAGGCTGGGTTCCTCCCTGTTTGGACCAGTTCAGGTGAACCAGTAGCGGTAATTAGGTCTGGGTCGCCGAATCGATAGTGATGACTGGCTGGCCACGCCCGATTCCTTCTAAGAAACTTATGGTTTTTCAACACCCTAAATCCTCGGGTGGTCTATTTTGGGAGTTTCCCCCCCTGTTATCCCCTCCTCCTTCCCGCCTTTGGAGTCCCAAAAATTTTTTGCCACTGTTTTGGTGGGCGTGGCTTGGGGGGTGTCATGTGACTGAGAGTCACATGCCCCCACACGTAGCCACACCCACAGAACCAGTAGTGAAAATTTTAGAACCCACCACTGCTGGAAAGCCACCTACAGTAACTAAATAAGCAGGGTGTTGGATTAGAGAGAGGTTGCTTCCAACTTTTTTATGCTCTGATAAGCAGATCTGCTAGGGTTGAAACTAATATTAGAGTGGACTCACTTTGAAAAGTTGTCATTCTAACGCTACAGCTATATAGAAGGGAAATCGAAGAACTAAACCAGGTTTAAACAACATATACAATACAATACCAGAGGTGGAAGAGACCTTGGAGGTTTTCTAGTCCAACCCCCTGCCTAGGTAGGAAACTCTATACCATTTCAGACAAATGGCTATCCAACATCTTCTTAAAGACTTCCAGTGTCGGGGCATTCACAACTTCTGGAGGCAAGCTGTTCCACTGATTAATTGTTCTAATTGTCAGGAAATTTCTCCTCAATTCTAAGTTGCTTCTCTGCATGATTAGTTTCCACCTATTGCTTCTTGTTCTACCCTCAGGTGCCTTGGAGAATAGTTTGACTCCCTCTTATTTGTGGCAACCCCTGAGATATTGGAACTCTGCTATCATGTCTCCCCTAGTCCTTCTTTTCATTAAACTAGACATTCCCAGTTACTGCAACCGTTCTTCATATGTTTTAGTCTCCAGTTCCTTAAACATCTTTGTTGCTCTTCTCTGCACTCTTTCTAGAGTCTCCAGATCTTTTCTACATAGTGGTGACCAAAACTGAATGCAGTATTCCAAGTGTGGCCTTACCAAGGCATTATAAAGCGGCATCAACACTTCACGTGATCTTGATTCTATCCCTTTGTTTATGTAGCCTAGAACTGTGTTGGCTTTTTTGGCAGCTGCTGCACACTGCTGGCTCATATTTAAATGATTGTCCACTAGGACTCCAAGATCCCTTTCACAGTTACTAATATTGAGCAAGGTACCACCTATACTGTACCTGTGCATTTCGTTTTTCTTGCCTAAATGTAGAACCTTACTCTTTTCACCATTGAATTTCATTTTGTTAGATAGTGCCCAGTGTTCTAGTTTGTCAAGGTCCTTCTGTATCTTTAGCCTATCTTCTGGAGTGTTGGCTATTCCTGCCAGCTTGGTGTCATCTGCAAATTAGGTGAGTTTGGTGAATATGCATTTTCTATACTCTTTGTGTACAATTGTTTTTTTCTTACTACAGCTCTCCATGCTTCCATATTGTCCTGTCAGATATTTTTAGAACTTTCTCTCGAGGAGTGTAGCAGATTGAATTTCTGCAACTCTGGATTCACTGCCTACAGTAGGTCATGTTCTGACCTCTTGAATGTGCTACTTCTCTGAAGTGAAAGAGTGTTGCTTACTTCTCATCCATCTTGCCTGGAAAATGTACAAATTAAGCTGAGTTGCAAATTAAAAAATAAATTAATTAAAATTAAATTAAAAGATAAAATGCACGTTACATCTCAGTAGCATCATGTGAACTTTCATCTCTGATATTTCCTTTCCAAATATTCTGGAGAACAGCAAGTTTCCCAAAACAAAGCCTACCCTATTTGTTGGCACTATCATTCCCAGGAACTTTAGATCAAGCCATCTGGCAATTCTGAAAATTGCATTCTGAACCCATCTGTAGGGTACCAGAAGGTGGGAAAGCTGCTGTAGGAGGTGGCTTCTTTTACAGTCATATGAAGTTGGCAAGTACATCAGTGTTGATGTTATGGGTGAGTTAACTTGCCGTGCTTGTAAAATGAATTGCCCACCAGAGCTCTTTTTGGCACATTCCATACAACATCAGCACTGATGCTATCCCCAGCCCGAGATGACTGGGGATCCAGGAACCTGGAAAAGGATTATCATCTTCCTACTATATAGTTTGTTCTCCTAGTTCACTCTACACTGAATAGCCCTATTGAGTATATTTAATCCAAGACTGGCTTCCCAGGATGGCAGTAGTGTTCCATCTTGTGAATGTAAAAATCTGTCTTATATCAGGAGCAACTGTCCTCTGTTTCGGGGTGATGCTTTTCCAGCCCTACTGGGACATCTCAGGAATGAAGTTTGGGACCTTCTTCCTGCAAACTATGTATCCTATGGGCCTCTTTCCAGACAGGACTGTTCCTCCAGCTTATTGCCTAACATTCATTAGAGATGTTGGGGAATTGAGCTTAGCAAAGATTGTATTCTCTCACTGAATAATGGGCCACTTCTCTGGGGAATGAGTTGGCTGCCATTGCTAAGAAAAGGATGGCATTTGCTTCCAGGTCTGATTGCTATTTATCCAGCTGCTATTTATATTGAATTACCTTTTTCAAGCATGCTGTCATTTGTGAGCTGATCTGGGAGAGTTGGGACACAGATGGGTTCTTTGCCAATAGGTGACCTTATGATCCTTAGAAGTCACCACTAGCAGAATAATAAACTCATGCCTTTCCTGAAGAAAGAGAAAGAATGACAAATTGATAAAAAAAACAATGTTCAAAGAAAATTCGCCAAAAGGGGGGGGGGCAATGAAAAAGTATGTTCCATAGAAAATATGAACTTAAAGTCTTCTGCTTCTCACTTTATAGATGCATATACAGTCATTAAGAACTTCCAAAATGGGGAGGGGTAGTAAGAGCAGGAGAGAAGGTAGGAAGGGGAAGAAGAAAAGAGAAATGAGAGGAGGAAAGAAGAAGGTAGAGAAGGGGGGTTGGGAAGACGGAATAAGTAGTAGGGTTATTGTAAAATAAGATAGATGTACGGGGTGGGAGGAAAGTGACTTTTTACATGAATTGTGACAAAAGTTAAAGGATAACATATAAATATCAATAGTACTTATGAGAATGTTTGTGAATGTATATATGAGAAAGAAAAATAAAACTTTTTTTTAAAAAAAAATAACTTCCAACATGGTTAATATGATCGAAACCTATGAATACTACATAATGTTTTTGTCTAGAGACTGCCTTGCTCCTATTTAATGACTATGAAATAATCATTATGTTGTACTACATTTGAGTTATGCCCTTCATTTGGCATCTGCTTCCTACTACACAAAGAACTATATTTAAAGCCAGTTCCCCAAACTTGTATTGTCTTTCTGTAAAACTCAACTATTAGTTTAATTCTTCCCTCTGGCAAAATCTTACTCTGGTTATACAACATTTAACTATTTGGATGCAAAGCCGAACATTTTGCCATTTTTTCACATTTAAGAACACATATATGAGTTTTCTCCCCTGACTTATTGTAAAACCTAAATAAGAATTGTTCAAAAATTGATTATAATAGATTACAAATAAATGATATTTTCATATATCCCATCCTAGTTTGATGGGCTGGACATAACGCTTCTCTGATTTTACGGCAGGAGTTGTTGTAGATCACTTTGGAATATAACACTTTCCATAATTTGTGGGAATGTAATTACATGTGCACCCTTGATCACCATAGTTGTGATAGGCTATGGTCTGAAAACTAGAGGGGAAAATAGACTGGAAATGTATTTGAAAAATAGCTGCGATTTACCTTAAGAGGTTGGGGAAACTTCCAGGCAGGTGGGAAGGAGTCAAGCGAGGGTCTAGCTTGCAGTCCTTGCCCAGTCGTCAATGGCATAAACTTGATCGCCACCCCCACTCCCCAAGATTCATGAAGCCTTATTTGGTCCAGGGAAAGGCAAGCACTCTGGTGAGACACAGGTGTTACTGACTTTCATTATGTACAAGTGGCTCTGGTTGCTTTCCTCTGACATAAAATATTTTAAGAATTTTTCCCAATGCATAGAACTGTAAATCATACAATAGCACTGCCTTGCACGAAAACCAGCAAAATTCATTACGTACTCTACAGATGGAGGTTTACAAGCCTTGCTATTAATGATGAAAGCAGAAACCTGGTGTTTTCTGTTACCTTTATATGAATGCAAGTAAATCAAGCGCCTTGAACTACAAGAAGTATTACAGATCTGCCACTGAAGTGATTAGCCATAAAGATCCATTCTCTGTTTAGGCAATGAGCTTGTGTTTGTTTGTGTACTTTAGGTTAAAAAAAGAAGTGCAGGAAAAATGCTTATTATATAGTTTTCCTCATTACTAAAATTACAGGTTAGCCTTTTCCTGAAATATCATTACAGCAAAAACTTGTACTGCCAATTATTTAGAAGTAACATAATGGTAAGATTTGAGCGAGTTTTAGCACCAACGTTGAATTTCTCAATTTAAAGGAAAACACTTATAGAGATGTTATTGTAAGATTGGAGTAGGTCAGGAAACTGTTTATGTTTTTACACCGGTCTTCTAAATAAACAAGCATGAGTTAATAGACTTCCATACTTTAACAACCTGCTGGGATTGGGGGGAAAATAGAAACAACATTTCTTTGCTAGGCCTTGCAGTCTATTTGGTTTGTGTACTGAGTATGGAAAAAGGATAAAATACTTCATATTTCTTTTATAATTTCTTTTGTTTGGCTACAAAACAAAATTCACCATGCAGTAAGCAACCCTTATGATGATCAGCCTAAACGTTGTCTTAAGTTGTAGCCCAACTAAGACTGGATCAAGTTATCAATGTCAGTAAGATATGAAGCTCTAATCATGCTAATACCATGTATTATTTTATTATGGAAAGGACTGATTTTTAAAGCTATGTTTCTCCCCAACTATCCTAAAACTCACTACGACATGAGTATAATTCCTACCTGTTTTCTTTTCCAGATGCTTGTCCCACCCAGATCAAATTATCTTTAATATGATTGCTGTATCACCTCCCATTATCTGCTGCCCAATCTTTTTGTTAAACTGGTCATAGTAGGGATTCTCTATTTCCAAGCCATCTTAATAGAGGTAGTTCTCACAGAATTTATGTTACTAAGCTAGGCAGTTGTTAAGTGAGTTGCACCTTTTGTGTCACACTTATTTAAGTAAATTGCTGCAGTTGTTAAATTGAATCATGCAGTCGTTAAGGGAAGCCAGGTTCCCCCATTGTCTTTGCTTCCAATTTGGAAGATCACAAATGGCGATCACATGACCCCAGGACTCTGCAACCATCATAAATAAATGCTGGTTGCCAAATGCCCAAATTTTGATCATGTTACCGTGGAGAGGGTAATGCAGCAATGCTCATAAATATGAAGATCAGTTGTCAATCCTTTTTTTCAATGCCATTGTCACTGAACAAATGGTTGAAAGCCAAGACTACCTATGCTACAGAGTTTCAATCCCTTCCCTTTGGACTATTTCCTGCATTTTAGTAATCCCCCAATTTCTTAATAATATATAATACTGATTATAATTCATATGCCATTTCTGCACATCACCTAGCAAAATATGCAACCTAAGGAGCCTGTACAGTTGAGTTGTAGTGCTAATTCATCTTATATTGTCCAGAGCTCTTTAGACATGCAGTGAAACAATTATGTAAACAGACGCAGAATTTTCAGAGAAGCCAACATGAATAAGTTCACTTTTGGAAGAAGAGGAGGAGGAGGAGGAGGAGGAGGAGGAGGAGGAGAAGGAGGGAGAGGAGGAGGAGGAGGAGGAGGAGGAGGAGGAGGAGGAGGAGGAGGAGGGGGAGAGGAGGAGGAGGAGGAGGAGGAGGAGGAGGAGGAGGGAGAGGAGGAGGAGGAGGAGGAGGAGGAGAAGGAGGGAGAGGAGGAGGAGGACGAGGAGGAGGAGGAGGAGGAGGAGGAGAAGGAGGGAGAGGAGGAGGAGGAGGAGGAGGAGGAGGAGGAGGAGGAGGAGGAGGAGGGGGGAAGGATAATTAAAACTATTTTTGAAAGTTCCTACCTACTAGCCTTACCTATGTATCCAATTTCTACTTCTCTCTGAGTCTCAAGGTATTTGAGATTTTTTCTTTTAAGAAAAAAATCTTGGTGCTTTTTGATTGAAAGTAATGATGGAGGATACAATTGTTATTTTATTTTGTTCCACACAACATTCCATCACTCTGAAAACTCCCTGATTGATGTGTAATGAAAGATAAGACATTTTCACACATATTTCTTGGTTGCCTTACAACGATATCTGTATAAGACCACTATATTCACACCCCAAGAATTTATACAATGTTGACTCTGGAAGGAAAATTGAAACAAAATGCTCCTTCATCGATGTAGTGATAACATGTAGGAAGGAGAAAAAAAATAGATCAGACTTATTTTTCCAGATCATGTTTGTGTAAACTGGTTCTGAAATTGATGTGCTAGATATTTTCTCTGGATAATTGCATATGTATATTAAAGAAAAGAGCTTATATTATATTCACTTCAAATCAGCATAGCAGCTAGTCAGCAGAGAACTCAAATTTTCAGAGAGAGATTGCCTTGTCATTTCTCCTAAATGCTTTTTTTTTTACTTCACCAAATGAATCAGCTTCACGATTTCCCTGCCTGTATTTCACCCTCCTACTTGGAATTTGCCACATGTTCTCTTCTTCTGATGAATCCTGTCTCATCCCTGCACTGAACCCACTCTGTTCTTTCTGCAGAAAACGTGTTTGCGAAGCTACATATTCATACTTGTACTGTGGATATTATTAGACATGCAAATAGAGACTAAAATAATGCACTGAGAGTGTAAATCCTGATTCTTCCCAAGCTCTTGCTCCTTTTTGAGCAAAGGTTTTGGCTGGATAAAGGGATGCCACTACACAATCAATCCTCAATATGCCCTCTATCAGGTTTTGTTTGAAGCTGAACTATGAGCTGTGAACTAGAACCTGTCAAAAATACCTCTGCAGTGAAACTAGAGAACCTCTGGCCATATGCAGAATATCTGAATTCCCCAAGGAATAACTGCTAACTACTTCTCTGTTGTTGTTGCTGCTGCTGTTATTGTTGTTATTGTTAGTTGTGAAGTCATGTCCAACCCATCGCGACCTCATGGACAACGTTACTCCAGACCTTCCTCTCCTCTACCATCCTCTAGAGTCCATTTAAGCTCATGCCTACAGCTTCGATGACTCCATCCAGCCACCTCATTCTCTGTTGTCCCGTTCTTCTTTTGCCCTCAATCTTTCCCAGCATTAGGCTCTTCTCCAGTGAGTCCTTCCTTCTCTATACTACTTCTCTATAGAGATGAAATAGAGGAATTTTACAGGGAGGTGCATGCTAGTGAAGATGCCTTCGTTACTAAACACATCTAACACACATTTTGTTAGATGTGCCTTCCTAATGTTTTACTATATGATCCCTTGTCATGTCATATTACCTAAACTCCTTGGGAACTAAAATCCAAAATATCTAAAAGGCATCAAGTTGGTCCATTTCATTCCTTACTGTCATGATATTCCACAGAATGCCATAGCATTCTACCCAATGTTCTAACTATTTTTCTCTTATGTAGCTTAACTTGGAGAGAGCTCACATCCAGTACCATCATTTCAGTAAGTGATTGCTGCTGACTTGGGAAAGTTGCTTTTTCTTTTTTGGTTGGGAAGATTTTGCCAACTCAAGAGCCTTCCCAGAAAGAGATCCAAATTAAGAAATTTCACAATCCCAAGCTGGTTGGAGGAAGAGAGAAGAGGTTCAGGATAGCTACCTCCTAGAATCTCTCCAGATATATCTAGTAGGTCAGACCATTATAGCTTTAATTTGGCAAGATTCTGTCCATTAGGTGTAAGCTAATAAAGGATTGAACTTGATTGGATCTCACTGTCTTGTCTCTGGGCTTGTGTTTGATAGTCTTCTATCTCTTTAATATCCCCACCTCTTTAGCCTCAAGTTGCTATAAATCTAAATATTTAAAAAATGCAAGGAGAATAGAAAAATCTAAAGACATTACATTACATACATTGTCTCAATTAATCATACTGGCCAATCCTTCCTTAACTGCAATGATAGAAATTACTCACTGTTAGAACCAAGAAGTTGTAAGCCCTTGAGCAAGTAATCTTTCATAATCTCCCTTAGCCTGAAAGATATATCTAAATGCTTTGGTTGCTCTTAAATCCCCAGTTGCATCTCAAAAAGCTGAAGGCATTGCAGAACAGATACATAATTTCTAAAAAAGGAAAGAAAAGCTGAAGCATTTGGGGTCCAACTGATTTTTGTAAAAAAAAAACCATGCATACTATGAAGAAAGGTTTTTATTTTGCTAGTAGCACAAGCTCCCCTTCTCACCTAGCTCTCATAATCAGTAAATTTGAAACTATATGAAATACGCCTTCAAAGAACAGGTAAATCAGATTGTAAGTACCTTTTTGAATGTCCGTCATAACTTCAAATGTTCTCTAAAGTAACCATTTGTTGAGTCAGAATGCCTAATGAAATTTGTTCAATCGTGGCTAGTTTATAAAAAAAAAAAACCTGTATTATTGAATGCTGAATGTGTCCCCGGAAGTGCAGCAGTTTGATGCAAGCACCAACTTGTCATGTCCACTGTCTGCAGTGCTTGTAAAAAGGAGTTAAGATACATGAATGCAGGTGGCACTCATTTAGGATGAGCAGGGTCAGAATATCAATATTCTACATACCCACGCCACTTATTGGGCTTTGGGATGATGGATTTGTTTAATGCCATTCACGGGCTTGAAGATGGAAATATGCTAGACCACAGGTTTATAGGGAAGGAATTGTGAATTGAAGGCAGTTTACTAAAAATGGAGCGGACAACGTGGTTGAATGAAGAGCCAGCAAGTAGACGAACTCTTCATAATTCCTTTCTGGACTTCAGATGAGTCTCAAGTGCCCCTGACTGTTGGTCCTCATGAGGAGACTGTAAGAGAGGGGTCCCCAGTTGGTTTAGAGCTCTGGAAAATAAGGGCATAGAAGTCTTTTGGCTCAAACCATGTTCAGTGCCCTCAAAAGGACATGGGGTTTGCGTACTTTTTTTTCTAATCACTTTTGGAAATTGCTCGTTAACTGCTTTCCAGCAATTAGGAACTTTTGGATCGACAAGTTTTATAGCAACAAGTGAGTTTTCTTTAAATACAAGTTTAAGGACTTAATTATTTTCTTTTGCAATAAACAGCAAAAGGGTGATTAGAACTTGAGTTTGGAAAGCTATAAATGGACTTAGGATCCAGATGGAATTGAAACAATATTTTGGAATTAATTATAAGAATCCTTTTGTGTGAAAACGCTTTTGTTTTGAATTCTCTTTTAAAAAAAGATGATAGGATCAGACTTTGCAGGTTAGAGAGTAGAGTGCACCAGGAGGAACTAAAGATCACCATTAAAGAAGTTAGATTTGACTTACTAATACAGAATGAAAAAAAAATATTTTAACTTTGGACATATTGAAAGATAGTTTTGAACAATGGACCTAGGAGTTAATTATTAAAAGGTCTCCCTCTATATACAGTGTGTGTGTGTGTGTGTGTGCACGCGCGCACGCACGCGCGCGCACACACACACACAGTATATAGAGGGAGACCTCCAAACATGTTATGAAAGAGAAACAAGTTTTACCTAACCAGAAGGAATTTATCTGAAAGTGGATTTTAAAATGATAAGACTACAAGAATCCTATAGGAAATGTTACCCTGGACAATTACAAGGCATATATAAGTAACCATAACAATTTTTTTAAAGTAATATGAGTAAAGTAATCTGAATAATTTTGCTGTATTTGGTTTCAATAGGCTTGCCAAGTTTTTGAAAAATTTTATGGAAAAGGTAAAAAGAAAATTTAATCAAATTCTGCCATTGTTTCATGGGACTAGAGAGCAATATTGTTAAAAGTAAAAGAAAGGAGTATAATGTTGGTTTACTTGACCAAAGTTAAAACAGGCACGCTGTTATCTCTGGTAACCCTTAATGGACTTTGCTGATCAGTACTGAACAATAAGCTTTAAGGATTTGTATATAGGTAAAAGCATCGATATGGGAAGAGGAGATCACTTGCAGTACTTTAAGAAAAAGTGCTAAATTACTAAAATTATTGTGATAAAGTGGATGTGATTTCTTTATAGATTTCTTTTATTTTTCTTTATTCTTATTCTTTCTTATTCTTTCTATTTTCACTTCTTCACTTTCTTTTTTATTTTTAGTTTGTATTAATTTTTACCTGTTTAATTGTGACTTTGAATTTAAAAACAAACAAATAAATGCTATGCCACAGGGACCATTTTAGATTATTAAAACAAGGCAGGCAACATGGCAATTATCCCACATTACTGCTGGACTTCTAGAAGCCTCTGTTCTAATGGTGGTTGCACTGTTGCATTCATGGGCTCTTTGCCAATCTCCAGGCTTCAGCAAAAGCCTTGCCACTCGCTAGATGCCAGCCCTACAGTGTGACTCTTTCTCTTCATTAGTTGCATTATTTTTCTCAGTGCTGTGGCTGTAGCTTCTTCAATCCAATCTTTCTCTCCCTGGTTCCATTTTGCGAAGGACTATAGGGGGAAGATTTCACCCACCATTTTAAGATGGAAGGTTAAAAATGACGGCACTCCAGAGGGGTGTGGTGAGCCTAATGGGAAGCCTCTGTAGAAATGTAATGCCCAAATAAGATTCTCGGAAAGGGACGCTTCCTTATCAGTAACCCTGCCTTCATTTGTGTTCAAGATTGGGCAGTGGCTGGGATCATCACAATGGAGAGAGGAGACTTAAAAAAAAACAATAGAGGCTTTCCATTTCCAAATAAAATGCTCCATAGGACACAGAATGGTGAATCTGATCCCCTAAACATTTAAATGGTCTTAGCAACAGTATAGTTTTGTTTCCTGGAAAAAAACGACAGTACATCTAGATTTAAAACCTGCAAGGTCCAGTGCTTTTCAAAGCAACAATGCATATAAAAGGAGTAGCTATAAAACAATCAGTAGTTTTAAAGCCCCAGCAACAGAAAATCAGGTGAGTAATCTGGACTGTGAAGCACATTGCCTTTTTTTTTTTTAAAGAAAGATTAAAATTGAAAAATCCCAGTAGATATGGTTACTATATTTCTAATAGTAACTTCAGTAAAGAAACTAGTCTGCAAACAGTGTTTTAAACATTTTAGGATCCTAAAGAACATGCTTACATAGATGCTATATTTTGTAACTCTTCCCCCCTCCCAAGTCTCTTCCAAGGAGACCCAATTCAGACATTTTACTTTTTTTTAAAGGAACCATATAGGAATAATCCTATATAGGACTATTAAGGTAGAGGTAGAGAAGAATATGCGGAGAAAGATCTCCTTCATTCCTCACTCATCATCTGGGATGTCCTTGTTGCATAGTCACACAACAGAAAATGGCATTTTATTTGGGATAAGCAACTAGCGAATTCAGTCCCCAAAGCCTTTTCAAGCACCAGTTTTCAAGCTCAGGATCTTCTCTCAAGGCAACACATGAATTAAAACAAGAGATCAGAATCTAGTCCTCAAGAGATCTTGGCTACTTTCAAATGCAAATGAACTAAGCAACTGCAATGTTCTACTAAGAATTCAGGTGCACAACCACTGTCCTGAAGAGACACAAGGGTGGCTGAAAGAGTCTTAGCCATCATACCTGTAACGCACGAAAGTTGCCGTAAAATTCTAGTTTGGAAGAATGGAAAATAATTACAATTATCTGTATCCTATTTAAAACCACATCTCAATTAAATCAGATGGTATGTTTTCGCTCTGTTGGCTCTGCCTATTTCCTTTCTTGTTTCCATGCACTTTTGGGGGTATAGGTCTTGATACATCCACTGAAACACCAATAATATCCTTGGAATCAAAAAAAGCTTTTCAGTTCCATATCATTTTCATACTGACAATCATTGCTGAAGATAACCTACTGCTGATCTTCTTTTCAAATTCAGCTCAAAAAACCAGCTTCAATAAACTATATGGGACACGGGATACTGTAAACCAAAACCTTGTCTTTTTTCTACTATTTAGTCTAATCCAGATCTGTCACAGCAACTGTGATTCCCACTTTCTCTTCAAGCATACCATTGAAATTGATCGTTTTGACACTTGCCTGATGCTTCTAGCAACTGGACCATCCCTAATGGTCTACCTGCAAAAGACTGTGCATATAAACACTTTCACTTTAGTGCATAAGTACTAGCATATATTCACAGGCGTGACACAAAAGTATGCCTAAGGGGCAAATACTGAGCTTACAAGAGAATCATTCCTATTCAGACCTGTAGATATTGTTTTATACTTCTGGTTGGAAGGAATAGCTCCTGGAGAAAATCCTCATGGGATGGGCCATGCCAAAGAAGATTAGACTGGACACTCTGCTCGCTGGGCAAGCAGAAAGAAAGCATTCTGCCTAAGTTTGCTTTAGGTAGTGAACAAGACTATCTTCATGGAATCTCAGTGGCTGGCAACCACTATCTTTCAACCCAACCTGCCTCCTGGGGCTGTGGTGGGGGAAAGAAGTGGATAAGAAAGTGCTATCTTGAGCTCCAGGAGGAAAAGCAGGAGATGAGTCTATGGCACAAGGACATCATCCACAACCCTTACACACTGCATCCAAAGGTGGTGGCACACACTCATTTCAATCCTTGACATCTCTAGGGAAAGGTGGGGAAATCCCTCTCTGAGCCCGCTGATATTTAGTGTAGATATACTGACCTAGGTCTATGTAGAAGACCACTTCCTCTGCTGTTCACTCCTTGGAAGAAAGTCAATGCTCCAAGTGCAATGCAGAGAAGGTCCCACTTTGTGTGTGTGTGTGTGTGTGTGTGTGTGTGTGTGTGTGTCCATGTGGGAGGGTCCTTATTGCCTGCCATCATGTGAATGAACCTTCTCAAGCTGTTTTGGTTGCTAGGTGTAAAAGTCATGTCGTCCCCCTCCTCCTCCTGGGGAGTCCTTCCCATCTCCCCCCCCCATCCAGGTTGACCTGAACATAACAAGAGTGCCTCCGCTCAAACTCCTTCTCCCCAGGACGCCCCGATTCCCGCCGCCACCTCTCAAATGGATCTTATTTAAGTTAGGCGAGACTTACTCCAAACGAAGCGCAGGTGGGACGGGAACCCGCAACTAGATCCCAGCAGATGGTCCAGCAGCTGCGAAGCTTTCTCTCTCTCTCTCTCTCTCCCTCTCCCTCTCTCTTGGCTTCCTCCGCTTCCCGTCGCCAGCCCAGTTTTTACAACCGTCGGGAAAAGCTCTCCCTCCCTCCCCCCCCCCCCACCAGCCCCGAAAGCCATTTCGCTGCTGCTCGGCTAAAGACCGGGATAAGAAGCTGACCGGATCCAGCATTTGCCTCCCTCTCTCGCTCAGTCCCCGTCCCCGTGGCACGGCAGACCCTCCCCCCAGTATCATTTTTTTAAATATATATATATTTGCCTCAGACAGGGAAGAAGGGGGGCGGGAGGATACAGCTGAGCCGGGGGAGCTGAGATGCCCCCTCCCGCAGATTCCGGAAACCTTCCGGCCGGGTTTCCCCTCCCCGAAAGAGAGAAGTGAAGCCGAGGAGCCTCCCTCGATGCATCCGGCGATGCAACGGTCGGGATCGAGCTATTGGCTCGCCTCTTTCGCCTCGGCGGGAGCCTCGCGCTCGTCCTTGGAAGCGGGCGGCCACGCGGCGGTGGGAAGGCAGGCGGCGAGGCGCGGCGCGTCCGGCGAGCTGCGTTTTTTTTCCGCCAAGGCGCCATGACCCGCTTGACTGATTTGCATCCAGCGCTCTCTTGCTCCTCTGGGCGATCGCTCCCCTTGCCGCCCAGCGTTTCCTCGCCGCGGCTCCCCGTCTCGCCTCGGGCCAACTTGCGAGGGGGAGTGGGGGGGCGGGAAAAGGAGCTCGCGCGGGGACGGATTACAAGCAGGGACCGGGCGCGCTTGGCTGGGGGCGGGGGGGGCGTATGAAGGCGGCGGCGGCGGCGGGCCAGCAGGACTGAAGTTGCCCAGGTTGCGCTTCGGCCCAGGATGGAAGTTGCCAAGCCGATTCCTGAAGAAGAGGAGGAAAACGCGACCGTCCTTCCGTCCGCGAAGCCGCGCCACCGGGGGAGACCCACCGATCTCCGGACGGCGCATCCAGCGCGCATCACCTTAGGTATTCGGTGCCCTTCCTTCTTTGCTCTTTGTTTGTCCGTAGATCTGGCGACCGACTGAAGCTCGATTGCAGCTTATTCTTTTTTTGGCCACGGGCGATTGTTTGTATCTGTGCATGCCTGGGAAAGAGCGCGCGGGTAAAATGGGATACAGGTACGCCTTTCTTTCTTTCTTTTTGCTCTGGTGGTATTGCAAAGAAGGATTTCCTCAGACCTGTTCGTGCGGGGAAAGAGCTGTGGTCATGTACTGCCTCCGGCTAATTTTCCTCCATTTCATTTCTTAAGGTCCTTCCCCACCCCCATCCATCGCCTTTTCCCCAGCTCTCCAAGAAATCGCAGAAATCCCTGCCTTTTAAACCCGCGGTTTCTGTCGATTGCATTAAAAGCAATAAAGGACCACGCTGCTTCCCCCCCCCTTCCCCTCCTGCAACTAAGGAGCACTTCCATGGTGCCAGAGGACTTGGTAACAAGGTGGGCTGTTGCTGCCACTGCCTATGGAGCTATTTAAAGTGTGAGGGGTGGGACACGCTCACATCGGGGGTAACCCTTGTGGGGCCTCCTAGGAGAATAGTTCTCTCATTCCTTGCAAGCCTGGCTGATTTTGAACCCCTCACTCAACCTACCCTTCAATGGTTGTTAACAACCCCAGGTCTTTGAGTATGGTAAGGAGAGCAGAGATAGAGTTGTGGGGGGGAGGGGAGGTTTCCCAAGGGATCCAATGACACTGCCACCTGCCAACCTCACCGTCCCCCCTCCCTCTATCCCGCTTCAAGGGGCAACACAGAAAGCAAACCAAATCCATTTTGTAGGCTGCAACTGGATTTTGCTGACAAGGCCCCTTCCTCCCTGATTGAAACCCATGGATAAACAATGCTATCTCTATTTGCTCTAAACAATGTCCATTTACGAGAGCCATCAGCGAATATTATGAAGTTTGTGGTTTCCACCTGGGAAGAATTTTAGACAGGGCAGGAAGGTGAGCAGCTTTGGAAGCCACGGAATGGACTAATACAACCTCAGCTTTCACAGAACTTGAGGATCGAAGTGATCCTGGGTTTTAAAAAAACAGATTGAACATCAACTCCATTTGCTGTATTGGTCAGAGGATATTCTTATATCAGCAAACCTTCTTTTAGATGCTCTAACCACAATTTTCCACCTCCATTGTTCCTTTTAATCCCTCGGCCCCCTATTTTCTATGCAGGTTGGATGTTCTTTTACCTTCCAGGCTCCTTGTCTTTGTTGTCATCTTCTTGCATCCAGACATAAATTTTGCTTAGACTAGAGCTTTCCCTTTGCTTTCCTTCTACCAGGCAGGCTATCCTTGGGGGTAGATTTCAGGGAAGAATCATTTACAAGGGGAGAAAGGGGGAGGCAAGATACCTTGATGAGAGGATGGGCAGCAGCCCTTAAATTTGTCCATTGTTTCCTTTTGGCCAGAAAGAGAGAAAGAGGTCCCTTGTCACACAACCCTTGCTTCTAGAGAGGGTTGTTATTTTTTTTAATAGCCTATTGGAAGGGAGAGCAGAGTCTTTCTAGTGCAATGGGTGGAAGGGGGGAGAGAGGATGAGAAGAATAGGAAAAAGTAAGGCAAGAGAAAAGGTCCTTGTTTAGACACACATATCTAGACACGCACCAACAGACACAAAGCTGCTTTTATATTTTCTCCTCCTGGGACAGATTTAGGTTTGATGGAGAACTGCAGAGAATCTAAGAATTGTTCCTGCCTGGATGTAAGATAGTTCCATATCTTGCCTTAAGGTCTGCTGCTCTCAAGAATTTGGTAGAATCTGAATGTTTGAGAGCCCTGGGGGCTTCCCTATTCAACATCCCCCTCATCGAGATTATTTTTCAGGGGAAATGAGGGCAGGGACCACCTCCAGCTCAAATCCATTCTGGCATTTCAGTTCCAGCCTCCCCCATCATCTCAGAGTTCCCCCACTTCTGACCTCTTCCTAGCTAGATACGATAGATAGATGATAGATAGATAGATAGATAGATAGATAGATAGATAGATAGATAGATAGATAGATAGATAGATAGATAGATAGATGATGATAGATAGATAGTAGATAGATGATAGATAGATAGATAGATAGATAGATAGATAGATAGATAGATAGATAGATAGATAGATAGATGATAGATAGATTCTTCATCCCAGCCCTCCTCTTTACAGAGGAAGGGGGCAAACCCTGTACAGTCAGGCTGGGCTTCCCAGATGCGTGCTCCCGATTGGGTGCCAAGTACGTCTTCCTGAAGCTCCAGTACATGGTAGGGAAAACCGATCCGGAGGCAATAAGGTTCATAGAGGCATCCAGAGCGTAGGGGAGAAGCTCTGCTTCCCTTCCTCAGTCCGTCTCCCACCCCCACCTTCTGTTTCTTTCCCCAAAGAATGAGCCGGTGCTACCCAGCCCAGGCAGCTTTAGCTACAGCAGAAGCTGGGAAGCCTGCAGCAGCCCCCTTCTCCTCCCTGCTCCATTGACTGTGCCAAGCAGTATCTCTGCATCCTGAAGAAGCTCATTGCATTCCTACCACGTCTCATCTGTGCTTGCTCACCCCCCCCACCTCTTCCCTTTTGCTTCAGCTCCCAAGCTAGAGTATAGAATCAGAGCAGAGAGGACGAGAAACCAGCAAAATCTTTATTTAATTATTTTTGCAACTTAAAAAAAAAAGAGCTAAGGACATTCTTTGCCTATGTGTCATTTTCCCCTCCTTTATTTTGCTAAAGTAAGATTTTCCATGGTATTTTTTTTCTCCTCCCTCTTTTTTTCTGCTCTCCATATGTGCTAAAATCTCTCTTCCTTCAAGCCCTGGTAAGTAGATGCTGCTTTTTTTTTTCCTGGATCTCCCTCTCTCTTCTTTTCTCTCTTCCTCCCCCTTCCCCCCATGTGTGCCTGGATCAAACATCTTTTAAAAAAAACATAGAAGAGAAAATAATAATATACACCCATATGCCGCTGTGCTTGCTTGTCTAGGCAAAGAGTGAAATGAAAACGCTGAACTGAGATATCTCTTTCCTCCCCCCTCCCCATCCCTATTCGTATATTCTCTTCCTACTGGGCTCCCCAATTCCCTTCCTTTCCAAATGGATCCTTTGCTTTCTTCCCTAACGTGAATCCCACTAACTCCTCCCCTCCCAGTTTTTCTTCCTAAAGATGACCTTTTACCATGAAGGTTCCCCCCCCTTTTTTTTTTTTAATTAATCGGGAGGAGGGAATGGAAGTGTCTTCTCCTGCATGGAGGGAGCGAGAGAGAATCCATCTCTCCTTTGCCGGAGAGGGCAGCCCAACAAAATGCCAGGACTCTTGGCAAACCTTTGAATGGGCAGTAGATGGAGGGCGGTGAAGCCCCCCCTCCCCAACCTTTGTCAGGATGCCTAGTTTTTAACAGTGGTCTATTCTTCTGTATTGGAATGGAGGGGTGGGTGAGTGGAAGAAGGAATCCAGGAAACAAAGACAAGCTGAGAAACCTGTGTAGGTCATTGTGTTCTGGTAAGTGTCTTTTAAGTTGATTTCTTGTATGTGTGTGGTGGTGGGGTGGCTTTTACTAGAAAGGAATGGCTATTTTGCTTGTGGTTGATAGAAAAGTCTTTTATCTCCTCCCAAGTTTCAGTCTTCCTCCATTCTTCCTTTCCCCCTTGCTGGATCACCCCTGGGTAGACTTCTGGGTACAAGGCATCATCATTCAAAGTATCACCCCCTCCCCCCTTCAATGTACAGCCAGGCAATCTCCCTATCAGCCTTTTCATTGCTCAGCCTTCAACTTGGATCTGTAGATGGCACAGCAGGTTCTTTTCCAAAGATTAATCATCTCTAAATGCTTTCATCAGCTGAAATGATTAATATGGAATATGCTTTTTTTAAAAAAATAATAATATCTGGTACTATATCCCAGTTGTGTTAATTTGGTTTCGGGCGCTGGGAAGAGCAGAGGCTTAATTTTTTCCTTTTTGTTTTGACTCTGGCATTGCTGCTATGTACAGTGTTTAGTTTCTAATTCCAGTCGCAAGCATTTCTTTAGGATTCAGAGGTATCGGAAAGTTGTTTGTCCTCGTTTTCTTCAGCAATGTCTGTTGTGGTGTCGGGTAAAATTGGATATTCCCCTGGTGGGATCCCATCCCTTGAAAGTTAAGTGTGTGTTTGCTTATTGCTTATGGTGATAACCTGTACCCTTAATTGAGTATCCAGATGAAAAGGGGGTAAAAAAATTAAATCTCTGTTCAGACGCATCTTTTCATTTCTAATTAATGCAAATATGAAGCTGAGCTTGTGCACATCATCTGCTTCCTGAACATTGCCTCGTTTTTTTGGGTGAAAATAATGTTTCTAGATCATTTGCAGCACAGGCCTTTATAGCCTTCATTTTCTCCTTCATTATGGTGTTATGTACTAAACAACATTAGATAAAGAGTGGGCAGGCTGGGGGAGGGAAGAAGGCCACACTGCCTGATTAAATGTTTGGGTATCACTTGAGTAAGAAAAGTAAGTAAATATGAATCGGGCTGCTAGGAGGTTGTTGTTTTCCCTTTTGTGATGAAGATAGCAACACATTCCTTCTCTTCCCTCTCCACCCCCCACCCCCCACGGTCCGATTGCTTTAAAATATATTTTTTAAAGGAAATGCTGATCGATTGTAATCCCTTTGTGTTGTTGATTCTCCTTACAGTCTCGTAATCCATCCAAACCATGAAGCCTTCGATGGCAGATCCACCCCGTCAGAGAAGGATGCTGTGGATTACCCTTCTAAGCACAATCGCAGTAGCCTGGACTACCCCCATTCCTTTGATTGAGGATTCAGAGGAAATTGAGGAAGCTTGCTTCGATCCTTGTTACTGTGAAGTCAAAGAAAGCCTTTTTCATATACACTGCGACAACAAGGGATTTATAAATATTAGCCAGATAACGGAATCATGGTCAAGACCTTTCAAACTTTACCTGCAGAGAAATTCCATGAGAAGATTATACACAAACAGTTTTCTCCACTTGAACAATGCTGTTTCTATTAACCTTGGCAACAACGCACTGCAAGACATCCAGACGGGGGCCTTTAATGGGCTCAAAATCCTGAAGCGACTGTACCTGCATGAGAATAAACTAGACGTTTTCCGGAATGATACTTTCCTGGGATTAGAGAGCCTGGAATATCTGCAGGCAGATTACAATGTTATTAAGCGAATTGAAAGTGGGGCATTCCGAAACCTGAGTAAACTCCGGGTCCTGATCTTAAACGACAACCTAATTCCCATGCTTCCGACCAATTTGTTTAAGTCGGTATCTCTGACTCACTTGGACTTGCGTGGGAATAGATTGAAAGTACTTTCCTATCGAGGGATGCTGGACCACATTGGTAGGAGCTTGATGGAGATTCAGTTGGAAGAGAACCCTTGGAATTGTACTTGTGAAATAGTTCAGCTGAAGAGCTGGCTGGAGCGTATTCCGTATACTGCCCTGGTGGGAGACATTACATGTGAGACCCCCTTTCACTTCCATGGCAAGGACTTGAGGGAGATCAAAAGAAACAAACTCTGCCCCATGTTGTCTGACTCAGAACTTGTCAGCGTTGGTGTCCCTCAGTTACCCTCAAGCAAGGAAAATGCTTGGCCTACTAAACCTTCTTCCATGTTGTCCTCCTTCCATTTCACTGCTTCCTCTGTTGAATATAAAACTTCCATTAAGCAGCCCAAACCAACAAAACAGCCCAGGGCTCCCAAACCGCCGCCTACACCTCGAGGCCTGTACCCTGCACCCAACCAGCCTCCGATCGCTGCATACCAGACCAGGCCACCTATACCCATCATATGTCCTACCGGCTGCTCTTGTAGTTTGCACATCAATGATTTGGGCCTAACTGTCAACTGCAAAGAGAGAGGGTTCCACAATATTTCTGAGCTCTTACCCAGGCCCATCAATGCCAAGAAACTCTACCTGAGTGGGAATTTGATACAAAAAATTTACCGTTCAGATTTCTGGAATTTTTCTTCCTTGGATCTTCTGCATCTTGGGAACAATCGGATCTCATATGTGCAGGACGGGGCTTTTATTAACTTGCCTAATCTGAAAAGCCTATACTTGAATGGCAATGACATTGAGAGATTGACCCCAGGCATGTTCAGAGGCCTGCAGTGCTTGCATTATCTGTACTTTGAGTACAATCAGATCAGGGAGATCCAACCTGCCGCCTTCAGTCTCATGCCTAACCTGAAGCTACTCTTCCTCAACGACAATCTCCTGAGGACCCTGCCTACTGATGCCTTTGCTGGCACATCCCTGGCCAGACTCAACCTGCGGAACAACAAATTCCTGTACCTGCCTGTGGCTGGTGTGTTGGAGCACCTTAACGCCATTGTCCAGATTGACCTGAAGCTCAATCCTTGGGATTGCATGTGTGATCTGGTGCCTCTCAAGCAGTGGATCGAGACGATCAGTTCTGTCATTGTGGTGGGGGATGTCCTTTGTGCCAGCCCAGAGAACCTTACTAATAGAGATGTCCGCTCTGTGGAGTTGGAGGTGCTGTGTCCAGAAATGTTACATGTTGCCACTGCCTCGCCAGCTCCACCACCATCAGGTCACCCAAGTCCTACCAGTCCCTCACCCTATGAGCTATTCCCAGCTGGAGGAGGGCCAGTACCACTCTCTGTGCTCATCCTTAGTCTACTTGTGCTGTTTTTCTCTGCAGTATTCATTGCTGCAGGCTTGTTTGCCTTTGTCTTACGCCGACGGCGCAAGAAGCTTCCTTTCCGGAACAAACAGCGGCAGGAAGCCCTTGACTTAACGGGCATCCAGATGCAATGTCATCACCTCTTTGAGGAGGCAGGCGGTGGAGGAGGTGGTGGAATGACTGCATCCCCAGAGAAGGCACCGCCTATGGGCCATGTTTATGATTACATCCCGCATCCGGTAACCCAGATGTGCAACAATCCCATCTACAAGCCGCGCGAAGAAGATGAAGTTATAGCAGGAGAATCTGGGCCACCTGGGGACATACTTCTAGGAGGTGGCAATGGAGGTAGTACCTGTGTCGGGGAACAGTTTGTTGACCCCACTAAGGAGAGTGGGAACAGTAGCTGCTATAGGACCTTGCTGGAGAAGGAGAAGGAATGGAATCTGGCAGTGTCCAGCTCGCAGCTCAACACCATAGTGACAACCAACCATCACCCACATCCTCAGCCATCTGGAGGAGGAATTGGTGTGGGGATTCCTCTCTTGGGGGAGCTAGCCCTGGTGCCGCCTGTCTTCCACCATGAGAAGAATGGTGGGGTAGTACTCTTCCCTCCTACTGGTGCCGTTCTAGACAATAGGGAGAGGCCCCCATTGGTCCCTCCATGCTCAGTGGGCTTTGTGGACTGCCTATATGGCACAGTGCCCAAATTAAAGGAACTGCACGTGCACCCCCCTGGCATGCAATATCCAGACCTACAACAGGACGCCAGACTGAAAGAAACTCTTCTCTTCTCAGCTGGTAAGGGCTTCCCAGAACATCATCAACCCCCCCAAAGTGAATACCTCGAGTTAAGGGCCAAACTCCAAACCAAGCCGGATTACCTCGAAGTCCTGGAGAAGACCACTTATAGGTTTTGAGAAAAAAAAAAACGTCTAGCTTTTACAGCCAAATTCCAGCATCTCCCACTCCCTCCCCAGCCCCAGAGCACCCTCACATCACATCCGTTCCTTTCCCCTTTCCTCCCCTGACCACCGCATGCTGATACTAGAAGATACAGCTGTGTGCTTTCCCCCTGCCAGTTGTTGGCTTGGAGGAAGGGCCTAACTCAGATGATCATTAATCGATAAAAGTGCCTTTGCAGACTTTTGCCAGCAGATGTTAATCAATCATTATTTTTTTATATTGAAAAACAAAAACCTGAGACTTTGACTGTGCCATGTTGTCTAAGATATAAGAATATTATTATTAATTAGCATCATGGGGGAACTTTGTCTTGATCCTGACAAAGTACAATTCTGTGTGTACTATCCTCCCCTCTTTTTCCTCCTCCTCTTCCTCCTCTCTCTGTCTCTCTCTCTCTTTCTCTCTCTCTCTCTCTCTCTTGCGCCTGCACTCTTTCTTTTAAGAAGCAAAATACTATAGAAACACAAACCTTTCCATTCTATTTTTTACGTTGAACAATGGGAGGTGGACTCATCTTCAGCTCCCCCCCCCCTTTTATCATGGCACAGATTCTGTACATTTATTTAAAAGAATACAAAAGTGGGGTGAATAACAACAAAAATGCACTTAGCTGCATGACTGGAAACTGCTTTTGGGAAGGGTGGAGTTGTCCTCTGTTAATGTTTTTCACTCTCTTCTCTCCTTTTTCACCTACACGCACACACAAGTCCCCAATCTCAGTTTTAACTTTCTACTTCCAACCTCCTTTCGACCAGCTTCCTTCGCCATTATTGCAAGGTGCCCACTCTCCCTCCATTTTCCACAATAAATGTTGTGTAAGGGAGATGAGAGACATTGCTGGCCTAAAATTATTATTTTAAGCCAAGCTTTTCAGCTCTCCGTCTCTCTTGTGGCATTCCTGTGGGGAAGAAAAGGTCAGTTCCATTATTATTATTTTTTGAAAAAGTTTATTACTTTTCTATTCAATATCAGCCACACTTCTAATTAAGACTCCATCATAATAAGTGTAAAGGTGGGGGAAAAATAAAACTCACTGGATACCAATCACAGATATTTCTTAGAAGAAACACTTTTAATGTTTTTTTTCTTTTTTCTCTTCCTTGCTCTCACACACACACTCTCACATACAGACACAAATACAAATGTGCATATATTTATTCTGTACTTTCAAGTAAATATCAATTGTAAAGATAATGTTTAATCATTGTACAGTGATGCGTCTGGTATAGCTTTCCTAATAAAACATTTTGAAAAAAATAGATATATATTAGAAGATACAAAAGCTTGAATTTAAAAAAAAAAACTTGAGCTATACCCTGTTCAAACCCTTGCTTCCCGTTAAGTCCATGTTGTTTTTATTAATACCAGTACAATCTATTGTGATGTTAATCGAATATAACAAAAATAACAATTTCTGCAATTTTTTTCTATCAAAAATGCTATTTTGGATTTTTAAAATCTGATTTTCAAACTTTTTCTCTCTCTTCCCTCTTCCCTTCTGCTCCTTCTGTTTTCCTCCATTTCAATTTGTTATGCTTTTATCGGAATGAGTTTCTTCCTACGTAAAAATATGCAATAGATTTATTTCATTCTTTGAAATTATCAGTACCATTATTTATCTTCTGCTGCAAGGAAAAGTCACTTGATTTGATTTCAAACCCCTCCCCCCCAAGTTTAATTTTTAAAAATATATTGAATATATATTATTTTTAGGATGGGAGGCATAAATTTCGGCATTTTTTTAAAACACTGTGGGCATGTTGCTTTTCCTGAAATCATAGATCAGTGGGCTGAGATAATGAAGTGGTCTTGTTGTGTTTGCTATAGATAATTTTTTTTAATATCTCTTTTCTTTTACTTTAGAATTGCTATATTGCCAAATTAACTTCGTAGAGTCTTTTTCTTTTCCCCCAAACCATTTTTGACTAGTATGAAAAGAAGCAAAAAAAAAAAAAAGTTTGCTTGTTTCATTTATTTCCTTTCCAAGGTATCTAGCTGGTATCTTGTTTCTTATAGAACTGAGTTGACACTGAAAAAAATCCGAAGGAAAAGATTTCCTTGGTGGAGAAAAAGGTATTATCCATCCCGTATGGCCAGTAGATGGCACCCGAGTTCCAGAAATGACACCCGGAGACCAGGAGGCTACTTTTGAATGGTGTGCACCCAGCCTAATCATTTGGAGTCCCGAATCTGCCCTTAATAGAAAATCATCACGTTGAATGTAATTCACCAGACGTCACTAATGCCTTACATGAAGATTTAAAAAAAGCAAACTAATGGGAAACTGTGGAAAGTACCTCCTTTAGTATGTACCCATATAATGGTGGTACCTTGTTTCTGACGATTTCAAGCAATGGTTTTTATATTTATATAACACAGACGACACACAGACACACACTCATGAAGAGAGGGGAAATGTATTTAAAAAATAAAATAAGTCATAAAAGCAATTTATTTGTCTTACTAAAATGTTATCCAGGGAATTTAAAGTGTCTCTATTGTAAAATGGGGTGGGGAGGGATGGGGAAAATCTATCTGCCTCTCACACTCTAGATCCATGATTTGTTTGTTCTAATTTAGTTCAGGAATCAGTGCATAAATTGCAATCTTGGGTGTAAAAATATATGTTCCTTCATATGGTTGCTAATCCTTAAAAATAATAACGCTAAAACAAACTAGAATAGGAACCTTACCGTATCTCCTGTTCTAAAACCAGGTAAAAATCAAAGCTCTGGAAACTAAGCCAGTTGACCTAACTTGAAGATTTTACTGTTGAATTTTGTCTTTATATTCATTCGCCTACCCGGGGATTATATGAAATGTATCCCACTTAAGAATAATAGGAATTAAATTTAGGCTCTTCCACCCAGAGAGTGGAATTGAGAACAGTACAACGCTGTTATTTATTTACTGGATCTTATTTGCAATAATTAACCTGTGATGTACAATTAGCAAGGCAGTAACAAAAGCCCAGTTTTTGCTTTGTGATATCTTTGTGCTATTAATCATGGGCATATTGAACAGAAGTAAACTTGTGTACAAAACTAAAGTCATAAAATGTGTAGTTTAGATTACTATGATTTTGGTTAAGTATACTTTAGGCCCAGGAACATGTATGCCACTGGTCGATCTATGTTCTGAATTGCAGCAGCTTTCTAGAATTTACTCAGGCTTGTGGTCTTAACTGGATTGAGTCATTGGCTTTTCCCCTACTTTTTTATTTTTTTTACTACTGGGAGTTTTCATGTGTAAAGTGGATACAGTCCTCCCTACACTACATGATTATGATTATTACCATATTCCATAGTATAGAAAACAGCTCTATTCCACATAGGAAGAAAGAAACTGGGGGATTTGGTTGTATTAGGCTACTGCTCAAAATCTAGTAATAGGAAGTTAGATTAAGAGGGGAGGCATTCACAGGTAATAATAGATTCACTCTGGGTAGAACTAACTTTGAATATGATTGTAGTGCAAAAGTATATCAAGATTCAGCATAATAATTGTTACTATAGTTGTCTTAAGTTTGAGATGTACAAAAAGCTTTTTTTTATCTTAATGATCCCTCGTTGTGAATCCAATACATCAGAGTTTTCTAAAGTATTTGCTGCTCATTATTTCTAATGTGGAGTTTCTGAAATTAGAAAATTTCAAGTGCATTTTTTAGCATAGAGGTGTCATTGCAGTTTTGGGTTTACAGCATTATCACTTCATGAAGCTCATTTGTTTCTTCTGTTGGGCTGGGTGGTCAACAAGACTTTTTTTTTTTAATTATCAGAAAGCATGCATATATATAAAATAATGAAAATTTTATTCAATTTTTATAGCCACCCATCTCAGCCAAGATACTTTCTATAGACAGTTATGACCCCTTTTCTTTCTTTTCTTTTCTTTTCTTTCTTTCTTTCTTTCTTTCTTTCTTTCTTTCTTTCTTTCTTTCTTTCTGCTGCATTCATGGATAAGGTTTGATTTTATAAAATCTTTAAAACATGATGAGCTGCTAATTATGTCTTGGAAATATAACATCACATGAGCATCTAGTAAAGATAAATGGTTATAAATAATATTTTTCTTTTGTTTATATTGTCAATCACAAAGACTTAAATAGAAAACAGTTTTGAACTTAAATATTGAAATAATATTAAGCAAGAACAAATATGTAAGGCTGATTTTTCTATTCAAAAGAATGCTTTTGAAAGACAGAAGAACACGGAGTCTGAATTTTGTTTGTTTCCTTGCATAAATAATTCTGTTGCTTATTAAGTATCCACTAAAGTCTATCATATTCAAAGGGTCCGAAGACACAGATATATCATGCTGCTGTATATAATATAACTGTTAATTGAGATAATATTATACTGGGTTGAGTGGCTAATGGGCAGAACTATAGCTGTTCATTTCTCTAAAGTGGGTCATCCCATCAGTGACTGTTTTCATTTATTAATCTGACTGATGGGTAATTAGTGGAGATGATTTATCACCATTAGCAGTTTTGTTAGATAGCAGTAGCAATAATATTAATTGAAATAATTGTGAAAAAGAAATTACATTATATGCATAGGAGGGAAGTGTTATGAAAATATACTTCAATGAAGTCTTTGGTACAGAATTCTTAGATTTTTAAGGGCAATCATCAAACAAATGGTTGCCACTGTCAACGCTGATGCTAAATACTGTATTATAGTTTCCTGAAAGACATTTTTCATTCCGTCCTCTTAGGGATATATGTAATAAACTTCACCAGTGAGCAGAAGGAGAAGGGGGTGGCCTGTATAATACATGGGGGTGGTAGAGAAATGTCAGCTGCCTAGCAACCCTGGCATATATGCATCCTTGTCAGCCGTACAGCTATTAAAATCACAAAAGACAAGACACAACCAAGACTCATCTCTTTTAAGAATGGAATATTTAAAGGGCAAGGATGGAAAAAAAAACTGCTAAGAAGTGTGAGATGGTTATAATGCTAGTACCTGCAAGGATAAAGTCCTACTTTCTCTTGGATGGAAGATTTCTTTTTCTGTGGGTTTTTTTTTTTTGAGTCATCAGTATGGATTAGTGCCTATACCTGATATTTTATATGTGAACTGTATACTTTTGTATTAAATGGTATTGCTAGATTTCAGTTCTTCTGGGGGGGAGGGCGGCAAGGAAGCTGATGGACAGATTCAATTTCTGCCCCCCCCCCAAAGTGTCTCATGCATAGATTTTCATACATGAAATTAAATCTTTTATTATGAAATATATACATGTTTATATACCTAAGAGCTGCAGTGACGCAGTGGTGAGAATGAAGGACTAGAAGTACAGATTACTTCTGCTGCCTGCCGCCTGCCTGCAATTTGGCAGTTTGATTCTCACCAGGCTGAAGGTTGACTCAGCCTTCCATCCTTTACGAGGTTGGTACAATGAGGACCCTGATTGTTGGGGGCAATATGCTGACTCTGTAAACCGCTTAGAGAGGGCTGTAAAGCACTGTAAAGCAGTATATAAGTCTTAAGTGCTATTGCTATAAGGAAATGAATAGTTGTAATTAACTGATTAAGCATGTATATATACCCACAATAAACCACTTTAAATAGGAATCTGATCAAATCCTGAGATTTTCCATGAATTCACAGCTGAAAGAGGTGACACAGGGTTTTTTCCCTCCATGATGGAAGAGTTTCTCATAGAACTGCTCAGTGTTGAAAAATCAGAGCTTGGTTTAGCAGTTAATTTGCTAAATAAATGGTGTGGATTCTCTTCATGCGAGCAATTGGAGTTGAACAAAATCTTTCCCCCCTAAGTATTAACATGTCTGCTCTGCAGCTGTAAAACAGGTATTATTAATTAATATTTCCACTGTTCGGGATCATTTTTGTAATGGAATATTATGGCTTGTGACAGCTGGTTGGATGTCAAACAAAAACGGCTGAATTGTTTGCCTACTAGCTGCAGTGCAATTTGAAGTCAAACGAAATACTAAACAACACCCCTATGGATTTGCTAGAAAAGTATCTTACCTTCAGAATTATAGCCAAGCATAATAAGTGCTAGCTTTTGTTGGGAGTTTTGACACCACAGAACAACATCAAAGCTAAGCACGGACGGTAGAAAGGGATGGAAGACCCTTTTCCAGGGTTTTTAGGTTGCTCAGAAAAACAGCCCAGCCCAGAGGATTTGACTGAATGGTTATCAGTCCTGTAGACAATTAAGTGGCTTACTTAAACTTCACTTTTAAACAGGTGAAGCAGCAGAAGGAGATGCTAAGAGAAATTGGTGCTACAGTATGTAGTCCGGAATTTGCCTCTAAAAGCAGCATGCTGTTTTTACCATGGTGGCGCAGTGGTTAGAGTGCAATGCTTCAGGTACTTCTGCTGACTGCCAGCTGACTGCAATTTGGCAGTTTGAATCTCACCAGGCTCAAGGTTGACTCAGCCTTCCATCCTTCCGAGGTGGCTAAAATGAGCCAGATTGTTGGGGGTAATATGCTGACACTGTAAACCGCTTACAGAAAGCTGTCAAGCACTGTGAAGTGATATATAAGTCTGTCTAAGTGTTACAAATGATGAGAGTGTAGCCCCACCAGACTTCTCCAGTGTGGAAGGAAAATCCAGTTGCCTGTCTAGTAAAACATGATACATGGAATGAAAGGGCAAGTACAATATCCTGTTCTACCTTTATCGGTTCAACCTTTATTGACATCATCCTTAGGGGATGTCCGTGCCAATTCTGGGTACAAGCTTGTCCATCCTGTTACTTTCCAAGTGTGCTTTGATTCCAGCTCCTACATTTTGCAAGTTGAATGACTATTTATTATCTAGGCTGCATAGGTATCAAACTCGATAAATTTTGCAGCAGATGATAATGATGATTGCATTTTTTTTTATTTACAAAAAACCACAATATTTTTCTACATATGCAGAAATGTAAATTATATTTTTAATATGGGATGAAAGTCATGTCTTGGCTAATACAGTACAGATCGGTAAGATAATTCTGAGAAAAAAAGACTTGGACATAGTTGGACATGACTATGTTGATGGAGAAAAGTGTATGTCTCTGTGTGTATGTGTGATGGTGTGTTTTCTCTCTGAATTTGCTCATATTGAGTAGGAAAAGGACATATGGCTTTCTGATATTTTGCTTGATATGATACTGTTTAGGGGATATGATTCAAATTAGCCATCTCTTTTCAATACAATACAATACAATACAATACAATAGCGGAGTTGGAAGGGACCTTGGAGGTCTTCTAGTCCAACCCCCTGCCTAGGCAGGAAACTCTATACTGTTTCAGACAAATGGCTATCCAACATCTTCTTAAAGACTTCCAGTGTTGGGGCATTCACAACTTCTGGAGGCAAGCTGTTCCACTGATTAATTGTTCTAACTGTCAGGAAATTTCTCCTAAGTTGCTTCTCTCCTTGATTAGTTTCCACCCATTGCTTCTTTTTCTACTCTCGGGTGCCTTGGAAAATAGTTTGACTCCCTCTTCTTTGTGGAAACCCCTGAGATATTGGAACACTGCTATTATGTCTCCCCCAGTCCTTCTTTCTCTTAAGCTAAACATACCCAGTTCCTGCAACCGTTCTTTATATGTTTTAGTCTCCAGTCCCCTAATCATCTTTGTTGCTCTTCTCTGCACTCTTTCAGTCAGTTTAGGATATTCCAAGGGACTGCGTGAATATTAGATATAAGAATGAGCTGGAGTTGTGAGTTTTATAGACAGTCACAATGTATGTAATAAGATTCATATTCATTCTGCTTCTCCTTTCTGTTCCAGAATATAACGTTCCCTATGAGAATGATTAGCTGCACATTGTGATAATTCAATGATTTTGCTATAATGCTTTACAAACTGCAAATGAACAAGAGCTGTTTGCTGTAGCAGGGAAATAATCAGGTGTACAGGATGAAGTTCATATTGTAGTCAGTTCCACAACTGATGTGTAACAATTGAATGAGTGTTATAACCTCGGATGATTTTTAAAGCATCAAAATTCTGTTGATGTTGAATTTTCTAATGTGGTGAACAAAACTTTTTTGTTGTTGTTCTTGGTAGCTGACAAATTATTGTTTGAGTAATTTTCCCTGATTTTATTTTATATGTTTTATTGAGAGAGGTATTTTTTTTCATTCTCATAAATAGGAGTTCAAACTTGATTTCCTCTCACCTCAGTGGCCTAAACTACTTTATTTTATTTTATTTTAAATATTACCTTCTTACATTAAAACATTAGACTAACTATCTTTTCAAGCTGAAAGTGAAATATTTTTACTTTTGCAAAATCTTGCTCTGTAATTCTTGGGACTTGTTCCAGTATTTGTTCAAATTTCAGTGTTAGACTTCAGTCAATTATGATTCAAGGAGACCTATCATAAAGAGAAGAACTTCTTTGTAAACTCATATAGGAATGTGTGGTTCCCAAATTTGGGGATATTTTTTATTCAATGGGAATTATATCTTGCAAAAATAAGTAGTGGCCGCGGTGGCGCATGGTTAGAATGCAATACTGCAGGCTACTTCTACTGACTGCCAGCTGCCGGCTGCCAGCAGTTTGGCACTTCAAATCTCACCGGCTCGAGGTTGACTCAGCCTTCCATCCTTCTGAGGTGGGTAAAATGAGGACCCAGATTGTTGGGGGCAATAGGCTGACTCTGTAAACCGCTTAGAGAGGGCTGTAAAATACTGTAAAGCGGTATATAAGTCTAAGTGCTATTGCTAATCACATCTATGCAAATATTTTTTTCATGAGTAACAGTGAAACTTAACTGTTAATCTTCCAAAAGATGTTCTTTCCATTTCTATTTGAAAAACTGCAAATGAGATTCACCGACTCAGGGCCAGGTCATTTAATTTACATTCACCTGAATCAATCAAAATTTGAAAGGAAATTCTTAGCACAGATAGGTGGAACAAAATTTAATCCAATTGCCCTCAGAATTAGCAGAAGTAGTCCTATCTTTGTAGGATATTACCTTGAAAACAAACATTTGCGGGTCCTCTTCTGCTGGCAGAACAAATGAAGGCTAAAATTATTTTCTCATCCTGTTGGTTTATCCTTCAGAGTTACTTTTTTCCCCTGGCCTAGAAATCCAGATGTGTTAACAGATGCTACTGAAACACATTGGGAGATGCTAGGTTGGTGAAAAGCAGGCGAAGACATACAACTAATGTATTCTATCATGTATTTTATTTTCTTGCATATTTTTGAAGGACAATCACTGACTTGGAATTCAGAGGGTTATTATTGCAGCTTATATAGGACATGCTTCATCAGATGGACTTCTTTACTAGAACTACGCATGCTTTGCAAATGATTCAGAAATGCTTCAGACCTGGTACAAGCACAGCATTGTTCATCCGTTCATTAAAATGTTCTCTTTGGGGGTTTTTTCAGGCTTTTGGGTGAGGCTCAAAATTTGAGGGTCTATGTCTTTTAAAATAGAAGCATTCTTTATTTTTTATTATTTTTTCCAGGTTTACATAGGAGCCTGAAAAAAGTTTAGCTTCTTCAATGAACAAAAAAGAAGCATTGTAAACATACGCACACAAGTCCAAAGCATTTCATTGCATATCTGTGTATATACCAGGGATGGGTTGCTCCCACCATTACTGCTGGTTTGGTGCACATGTGCGCATTTGCACAAAAATAGGTCTGCGCATGCGCAAAACATTAAAAAAATTAAGTTTGTGCAATTTGTGCTTCAAATTCTTGCTTAACTGTAAAACTGATGCAAGACATAGTTGTAACCTATGCTACACCATAGGGTTCAGAGGTGATATTCAGCAGGTTCTGACTAGTTCTGGAGAACCAGAACTAATCTGGTAGCAGAACAATTGTTCTGAGCATGGGCAGAACTGAAAATCAAGATGGCGGCCCTGTAGGAGAACCAGTTTGGGGCATGGCAGGCCTGGGTTTCTGCCGGTTCCAGCGACCCAGGCTGCCAGACCACTACTGGTTTGACCAAACAGGGCTGAACTGATGGGAATCCACCACCGATACTAAGTAAAGCTACCTAATCAGCGTGTAGCTCCTCATTTTCAGTGCATTTAAGTTTGTTGTGAGGACAAAATATTTTACTTGATTTAAATAAGTATATTTATGGCTAGAAGTAGTAGAACAGGGGGAAGGAAAGAGGGTTTAAAATGCACACATTCCTTTTTCCTTAAGGCAAGCACGCCTTATTTCCATCAGACAATGACATAGGTTAACACCTATAAGAATTGCAACTCGGATGTTTATACAGAATCTTCATTGGCAATTCCAAGCATCTATCTATGGTGGCACTTGCCCTTGGCATGTCAAGACTGCATTCTAACAAATCAAGAGAAGCAGGCCAAAAAAATAAAATAAATCAAAGTGACTGGATTAAAATAAAATTAACTATTGTTGAGATGATTTAAAATATAAATTCTATGGGCAGAAAAAAATACTGTTTGGTGATCATTTTTGATTCAGCTTTTGAGCTTCTCTCTCTCTCTCTCTCTCTCTCTCTCTCTCTCTCTCTCTCTCTCTCTCATCTATCTATCTCTATCTATCTATCTATCTATCACACACACACACACACACATATATATAGTATTTGTACTGAAAAATAAATAAAGGGAGACTAGTATAGATCTATTTCGAGCTAATTAGCTGTCATCAGCTAGCCATACCCTTACTGGGATTTGAACCTGGGCTGTATTATATCTTAGGCAGGAGTCTTAGCCACTAAGCCACAGGCTCGCCTCCTTATCAGTTGAGCCAGGGAAATAGGTATGTATTTGTGTTACAACCCCTGGTATGCCTAAATATGGGAGGAAGGTCACTACTCCCTCTTTCTGTCCTTCGGCTCATCACAGAAGACCATGCAGGCAGAAAACCATATTTTTATTTTTAATGTTGCCTTTTTATATTTGTGTTGTATTTGTACTGATAAATAAATAAAGGGAGACTAGTATAGATCTATTTTGAGCTAATTAGCTCTCATCAGCTAGCCATACCCTTACTGGGATTTGAACAGGGATATATATATCTGGGGACTATATGTAATACAAGGACCCAGATGGTGCAACCTTGTTTAGATAAGCCTGCTATGATTAAGGATGTTCCTAAGGATAAAAGATACTGGAGACAAGAGTGGGTTTGTGGCAATTTGTAGATTGTATGTGTTATTTTAAAATCTAAATGTAATATCTTTTCAGTCTGGCAACACTCAAGCTTCAAATTCTTGCTTAACAGTAAAACTGATGCAAGGCATAGTTGTAACCTATGCTACATCATAGGGTTCAGAGGTGGTATTCAACAGTTCTGGTAGCAGAAATTTTGAGTAGTTCGGAGAACCAGTAAATACCACCTCTGACTGGCTCAGATCCCATCTATTCTCTGCCTCCCAAATCCCAGCTGATCTGGAGAAAATGGTAGTAACCTTCCCCCGGAGTGGGGAGGAAATGGAGATTTTTATAGTATCCTTCCCCTGCCATGCCCACCAAGCCATGCCATGCCACGCCCACCAAGCCACACTCACAGAACCAATAGCAATTTTTTTTTAAATCCCCCCACTGATAGGGTTGCTATGAGAGGACAAAGTATGAAAAAACAGCTTTATTTTTTTCAGAAATCATACATTGAAGCTTCAAAAAGAAAGGTGGTGAGAGTGGGCTATTTTTATAGTCTATTAATAAGCTATTATTCAGTAAGATTATGTTAAAGTTCCAAAATATTGTTTTCTAGTGTTCAAAAAGAGATAATTGGGAAGTGAAAATTAATTCAGCCAGTCTTTATTGATAGTAATTTTAATATTGTCTAATTCTTGGATTTACCTATAGTTTCAGATTTAAAGAAAAGTATAAATAACTGAGTAATGTATTCTCAGTTGCGGATTTTCTATATTCCACATTCTTAATCTCTGAATTTAGATGAGGCTTATTTTTTTCCTTATCCAGATATTTTTCTTTATATTTTCTTATATTACATTTTGTAAGCTTCTTTGGTATAACTAGTAGGAATGTAACCATGTGCATATGTGGAAATAGAAACCTTTGATGAATTGATGCTTGGGTTATATGATATTATTATTGTTTTCATCAATTATAATTGTTATTAATTATTATTAAGTATCATTTATTATTATTGTTGTTGTTGTTGTTGTTGAAATGAGGAAGGGCACAGTAGTCACTTTAGTAGTTATTTTTTATAAGCAATTATGCCTGTATTAATACTGCATATGTCCATACTGCAGATGCGAGTTAATTACAATACAATACAATAGCAGAGTTGGAAGTGACCTTGGAGGTCTTCTAGTCCAACCCCCTGCCTAGGCAGGAAACCCTATGCTATTTCAGACAAATGGCTATCCAACATCTTCTTCTTCTTTTTATTGAAAAAGTTTTATACAAACAGATTTTCCCCCTTTTTACCCCCCCCGACCCCCCCCAACATATAATATAGATCACCTACAAATACTGTACCCTCTCCCCTCCCCCCATTTTAAAATAGATTTCTCATTCAGATATTGTACCCCCTCACCTCCCAACAATCATAATACAAGTTTCTTTTAAAGTAACAATAGCCCATTAACCCCATCTTCTAAGTTAATTAAGCATATATAAATCATAATATAGATTTCTCTTAAAGTAACAATATCCCATTGCTCCCATCTTCTAAATTAATTATACATATATATTCCCCCACCCTTCACCCTAACCCTCGCCCACCTCCCAATCAAACCCACCCCCCTGACTTCCGCTATACACCACTAATAATTCCAAACATCTCATATGTTATTTACTCTGTTCATCTGTCAATCTAAACCTTCTTACCTAAAGGCTACATAGTACTTCCTAGTCTGATATTTATTCTGTATATAATCAATCCATTTTACCCATTCCAGTATATAATTCTCCTGCTTCTGACCTTTTACAACATCTTCTTAAAGACATCCAGTGTTGGACATTCACAACTTCTAGAGGCAAGCTGTTCCACTGATTAATTGTAATAATTGCCAGGAAATTTCTCCTCAGTTCTAAGTTGCTTCTCTGCTTGATTAGTTTCCACCCATTGCTTCTTGTTCTACCCTCAGGTGCCTTGGAGAATAGTTTGACTCCCTCTTCTTTGTGGCAACCCCTGAGATATTGGAACACTGCTATCATGTCTCCCCTAGTCCTTCTTTCTCTTAAGCTAGACATACCCAGTTCCTGCAACCGTTCTTCATATGTTTTAATCTCCAGTCCCCTAAACATCTCTGCATTCTTTCTAGAGTCTCCACATCTTTTCTACATTGTGGTGACCAAAACTGAATGCAGTATTCCAAGTGTGGCCTTACCAAGGCATTATAAAGTGGATTAACACTTCATGTGATCTTGATTCTATCCCTCTGTTGATGCAGCCTAGGACTGTGTTGGCTTTTTTGGCAGCTGCTGCACACTGCTGGCTCATATTTAAATGGTTGTCCACTAGGACTCCAAGATCCCTTTCACAGTTACTACTGTTGAGCAAGGTACCACCTATACTGTACCTGTGCATTTAGTTTTATAATTATAATTTGTGTCTGTTATGAGGCATTATTCACAAGGGTCAGTCAAAAATTAGATGTGTAAAGAATTTTTCATTTTCACATAATGTGAATTCCTGTTTAAAATTTTTTTGCTTTCAACATAGGACTGGAGAGAGTGATCTCCACTTTAAAACTTTAGACACAATATCCAAAAATTTGAACACCCTGAACCATCAAATTACCTTTTCTCAGCAGATTTTAAATAATATGGGGGTGGGGCTTTATTGAGTCCTGGAACACCCTACATTTGAGTTTCCACCAGCTCAAACACTAATTACATATTACCACAGTCCAGGGGTCAAATGCTACCAGTTTGGACCGGTTCTCCCAAACCAGCAGTAGAAAATGCTACCGGTTCACCCGAACCAATAGTAAAAAAAAAAAAATGCTACGGTTTGGGCGAACCAGTATTTTCGACGATCAGCTGTGATGTGTGATTTATATTATCTAGACAGCAGGATTGTGGTCACGTGGTACAATGGCTTCCTCCCCCCTTGCTGTTCTACTTACCTTTGCAGGCGCGCTCAGTAGCAGGCTCCGCCCACCCACCCCGATGTCATTACGGCCATTTTTGATGCTCTGCGCATGTTCACATTTGCGAACTGGTAGCAAAGGTAAGTAGATTTTCACCCCAGATGCAGTCTGAAATAGTCCAAATGTCGTAAAGCATGCCCCAATTCCCAAACATGACAGACAATTTAGAAAGACACCATGGTCAACGATAGCACATGCTGCTGACGAGTCTATCAGAAGTGATACTTATTCATCTAGGTTCTGATACAAGTCATCAACTAGATCTATCAATGCTTTTTTGTAACCAAAAGGTCTCCAGGTAAGGTCTCTATAGCTGGTTCACCACTACCTTCTCAATCATTTGCAAAGGAGGAGAGTTTGGAAATCGGAGGAGAATTATAAGAAACAGCAGGTTCCAGGGAGAGCTTCTTCAGAAAAGACTGTTAACACTATCTTTTAAACTAAGGGGCATTAATCTCTTCCCCAGAAAACATTCATATTTCCCAAGATGTTTTTGTCTTAAGAAGAAAAGATATCTAGGAAAATGCAATATCAGTTTTCAAGTACCAGAAAATGTGTCATATATAAAATATAACAATAAAAGTCTTTCTAATCTTCCCAGGTTTAAGACAGAACATTATTTTAATTTACAGAAAAGCAGATTGAGGTTAAATACCTTTCCAAAGATGGTGGAATGTTTAAGCAGGATTTGTGTACCAACTGGATAGCCATTGTTATGGTGTGGATTCCTGGCACTGATGAGGTGGCTAACTTCAGTAGACCTAATATCCCTTCAATTCTATGATTCTAAGAAATATCTCCTCAGCCTAAGAAATCTCCCCTCAGTCTATGGATATTCTAAGTCATCCAGGTCATGTTTGTCCCAAAGGTACTTTTTCAAAAGGCAACTGGACTTTGATGTTCCTTGAAGCTGTTTAGCTTCTCATCCAAGCAGTTCTGAATGAAGCTTCTTGGCTGAGAAGCAAAACATCTTCAAGAAAAAACAAAAACAAAGTCCAGTTGCTTTTTGAAAAACACATTTGGGATCACTTCAGTAACACTGAAATAATGATTATAAAGAAAACTATCTGAGGTCAGAAATCCAAGCAGAAAAGCAATAAGCATTATTGTAATAAATCATCCTACTCGGTCTGGGAGACTCCAGATTAAATTTGACTTCAGTACCTTGGGAATGTTTAGAGACATAATTAAATAGTTGCCAGTGTAAGTGGGTGATATCTTATAGCCTGGCCCCTCTCTGTCCCACAACACCAGTCCTTCAGAGATGTCTTTATTTGCCATATTCCTCATTTGAAAAAGCCTCTCAGGTTTCAGTTCTGTACATGAGTTTAAATAATTCCACTAGTATTACTAGTCCTGCTATAGTATTAGACTTGTGAGACTGAGAAAATAGTATCACAAATAACATGGACAATGTTTCTGATTTGCTGAAGAGGGACAGACAGTAATACTATGTCTCCTACTGTGGAAACCCAAAAAGAGGTGTGATATATAGCTTTGTCACCAGTGACTATGATTTCAGTGGTATAAAGATATCTGCAGTTGGCTAAAACTAGGACAAATTCAAATAATTTGTCAAGTATTGAGAAAGAACAATTTATTAAAATCAAATGCATAATATAGGATATAATATTGGATATAAGAAAGTTTGGCATAATTTGGACCATAACTGTACACTGGTACCTTGGTACTCAACTGCTTTGAAATTCATCAAATTTGGTACTCAATGCATTTTGACATGAAAATTTTGTCCTGGTACTCATTGTTTGGTACTCAACGCACAAACTACAAGTTGTCAGTACCGGCTGCCTTGTGACTCACTACATTATTCCTTATAGGATAAAAAAATGTTTGCTACTCTTCATTTTTGGTACTCATTGCACCTCCCAGAACCAATTAATGATGAGTACCAAGGTACCACTGAATATTATTATGTAGTAATGCAAATTATTTTGCTTCATTTCAAGTAGTAATCACAGAAAGGATACATCTACTTGTAACAGTGTAAAAGTATGGGTTCAGAAGTGGTTAAGAATATACGTAGCATCCATCCATCTGCCTAACTAATATATCTTTATGAGCATATGAATCCACATTTATTTCTGTAAATCTGTCTGCATATGACCTTAGCTCTGTTCATCAAATAATGGCTTTGTGGAAAGGATCCAGAATTTTTATTTCTAATTCTGGCATTGGTTAGTCAATTACCCTAAGAATGTATGGAGGTTGTAGCCTTTTCGTGTGGCTTATTTGATGTTTCAGATACATACAAGAATGAAAGTTCTTTCATGGCACCATCATAAGTACAAATTGAGATTGCATCACTACAAATACAATTGTGGGTGTGATTTGTTTAAAACTCTCTCATTAAAAGCTCTCTAAAAGTGTAACATTGGAGAAGGTACGTTAACCTAAGCTATTCAAGGATGCCTTCCAATGATAATGGCTGTTCTGAAGGACAATGCAAAAAATCTATAGAACTAAAGGTGGGTAACTGTTATTATCCTTGGGAAAATAGTTGCACCTACTATCAACACAATATGTAGCAATGCAATGTTAGTTAGTTACCATGGTATATATTTTAATAGATTTGTTTCTACTTAATAGGAAATCGGGGAAGCAGCTATCAGCTTCCTATCATGTTTTTTTTCCTGACATTTCACATTTTCTTAATTCTTCCAAATGAATTAAAAGTATTGAAAGACCAAATCCCATTTTACTGGAGAGAAAAAAGCACTGTGCAAGGAAACAGCTTTGGCATGATCATATATCCATCACAGAAAATGTTTTGTCCTGTGCTTTCTTCTTTATAGTATGTCATTAAAAAGGACCAACAACCTGTACATTCACATACAACTCTTGAATGAAGCATTTCAAAGATTTGATCTTGTAAACTGTGAAGTAAATGGATCCTGTCCACACTTTTCTTGATAAATGAATTGTCCTTTATCATCCTTACCCAATTTTTGTAATAAAGATCTCAACAAGAAGAAAAAGAAGCATTAGGATAAAATTCTGTTTAGAATTGCATGCTTTCTAAGAAAGAAGCAAAATTAGGGAAGAACATAACGTATTTAAAGCTGTCATACTGTATATTTGCAATAGTTTGAGTCATCCATCTCTGATTATTTAATGATGTGATTGTAGATGTGAGAAGAGTTAAAACCATTTAAAATATTGAGAAAAGTTTATTAAAATTCTGGGGCATTATGGAACCTAAAAAGACTTTTGGGGAGAATGTTTTAGCTGCTAAATCTGATATGCAGAGCTCCCCCCCCCCTTTGTATGGTTGTTTGCTTGCTTATTTTTCAATAGGTGTTGAGCTTAAAGGTAACCTAACATGGTGATATAACCAGATCTTTGCAAAACCTTTTGCATAATATTATTCCAAAAGTTAAATAATCCAAGATAAACAATCAAATACACTGTACATCTGACAATGGCCATTTTATTTCTACATTTTAACAATATGCTCTCTAGACCTCTGGACATAGCTTGTCTATGGGTAGATGAGCAAATAAGATACAACATAAAGTTACTTCTGTTACTTTTCCTATGCACTTTGAAGATCGCCAAATATAGGAAGATTTTCACAGAAGGGAAAAAATGAAATATTTATAATTTGAACTTAGAGGTTTTATTTTTCATTTGATATAAATAGGAGTTAATACTAGTGCAATAAATAACAAAGTACATAAAGTCAAGGTATCTCCATGAATTTCTAAAAATAATTTAATAAATAAATAAACATGCAATGAGCTTTGTGGAACAGTTTAGAAGGAAGGAGTCCCTTTCTCTCTTTTTGAAATACCCAAGAAATGTAAAAAAAAAAACCCTTCACATTCATGTCTTTTGTAAGAGCTTTCTAAAATGCACTCTTGAACTGATTATTAATTTTTTCATGTCATTAAAAGAGGCCTCTGCCCCATGCAGATTAGGGATTCAGATTTTGTCCTGAATTAAATATCTGTTGCTATAATCTCATCATGTCAGGATAGCTAAATCTTTGGCATCTCTGCTTTTTAATAAGATTTTGTTTTGTCTTATGGAAATGTTATGTATTTATATCTATCTTCATATGCATTTTCCTTCCCCTGGAAAAAAAAAACCAATACCCGAAAAACATATATTTAGAAAATATCCTCTATTTGTTGAAGAAAAATACTCCTCTCTGTTGAGAAGAGAAATTGTGATCATAAATCCTTCCTCAAGTCAAGATATATTCCTAATGACTTCATTGGTATTTGCATGTTATTTCCATGCAGCAATCAACAATCCATAAATCTCCCAGGTCTTTTTCTTCCCCCTTTAAATTCCTAATCTATCCTATACTCCTATTATTTCCCCTTGCAATTCCATCCAAGCATTAACCATATCTGAACAAGCTTTTTTTTGTTTTCTTTTAAGATCAGACAGTTTCCTTGGTGCTGCCACTTGTTATGACAAAGGAAGTGAAGAAAAAGATTGTTTTTCTTACACTTTGCAAGTAGGGAAGACATGATGTTGACTATATCATTGGGATGGAATTTATACAGGACTAAAGACATGCTGTTAAATTAAGCACTTTTCCTTCCTGATTTTCTTTTGCTATGCAAGCAACAATTTCATCCTGGACCTATCAAGCATCTAGACAAATGCTTATCATTTCAAGATCCATGAATACATTTAGATGGCATACATCTTCCAGAGGAGGACTCTAAAATCATCAACTAAAAGCATCCACTTTTATTCTTCATCCCAACCTGTGATCAATTCCGCTTCATTTTTCTTTTAAATTGGGCTTTTGTAGTTAGGCTGTGGAGCTGCCTTGTAGAAACTGAACTGAAGAGCAGGTGCTAAAGCCTCTTTGGTGCTCAAACAAATGTATAGCCTTCCTAATCTGTGGCTACAAATAATAGAGAATGGTGAAGCCAGCGTTTAGTCATACCCAGTTTAAGTGTGGATACAGAAGGATCTCCTTTAACACAAGCCCACCTGGAGGCTGAAATTTTCATCAGAGACTCATCCTTGCACTTCAAAGTGAAGGAAGTAGTGAATAAGAAAAGAATCCTCTTAATGAAAGCAGCCTATCAACAGATTCTTCTACCACGATGCTTTGGTGTCCTTTCAACGTTAATCCTTTATATTCTTCCAAAATTTTCATAATGCTGATTTCATTGATGCAATTTTTCTAACCTGAATTATGAGTCTGGTATTATTATTATTTTTTCAATTTATTAATGGATATTATGCTGAATTTCCTGACAAGAGTTCTTCGAAAGTTATGTTCTATGGGAAATGCTCCTATTCTCCAATGCGAGTTGTAGTGAAATTGTTTATGGTTTGCTTTGACCTGGCTAAATCACCCTACCCAAACCACATCTCCAGTTTTTGCAGGAGCGGTACACTGGACCATTGTTAACAATGTAGTAAAACAATATAGTGTTTTTGTCTCTTTTTACGGCATAGGAGTGCCATTTTCATTGCTATTTGCTAGACAAATGTAAAGCAAAACCAAGTCTCTGATAATCCACAAGGTCAAATTTATATCCCATTCATGGTTTGTGTAAATTAATGGCAAGTTTAAAGCCAGAATCAAAACTTGAAGAAGGTTAAAAGATTCACTAAGCAAAAAGGATCTGCAACAAATCGGTAAGATCTCTTCTGCCAAAAAATGATTTTTCTACTTGCATACACAGTTGTCTTCTCTTTCTTGCATTAATGTGAACTTTTGCAGACATGTTCAAGAAAAATAAAGATCATTTCCTTGTTGATGTTATTCTTTTTATAGGCTGAAAATGTGCTGAAAATAGGTAATATGTACAAAGCCAAATAAATATTTTTCAATGCTTTGAGACTGAAACTTTTAAGAGCCACATTGAAAAATTTACATTTAAGAACACATGCAGTAGTTTACTAAATGTCAATAAATAAACATGTCCTTTGTACAGGAACCCATGCTCTGGTCAGTTCCCATTTGCACTATTGTAATCCCTCTGAATGTTTTCCACAGCCATTATTATTTCGTCAAACTTTTTTAAAAAAGTTTCAACTAGGAATTGCAAGTTACCAAATGGTATTTTGTCAAATGTCACCACATTTCCTTGTCTGTAATCTGATACATTGTTGCTCTATGTAATAGAGAATTCTTCAAAGCAGAATAAGAGACTAGATAGAGGAGCAGGGAAGATATTTTGGAATATTTGGATCCAACATTATTTCCAGTCCTGAGTGAATCTCTGGATTGATGTTGTTCCATAAATGTTGTGAGAAATGAACCAGGTTTTGAATATTTATCTTCAACATATACACATTTGCATTTTGTTAGTAATGCAGTAATTATTTAAACTTTATCACTGCCTTTAACTAAAATTACCTCCTTCACAGTCCTTTTTATAGAGTTACAATACAATACAATACAATAGTAGAGTTGGAAGGGACCTTGGAGGTCTTCTAGTCCAACCCCCTGCCTAGGCAGGAAACCCTATACCGTTTCAGACAAATAGCTATCCAACATCTTCTTAAAGACTTCCAGTGTTGGGGCATTCACAACTTGTTGTTTCTATGTTCATATTCCTGAAATTCACCCATCAACACTGTCTTACTTTTATAGAAATTTATGATCCTCTAAATAAGACATTAATGGTTTCCATATTTAGAGTTTCATGATGTATCCAGAATTCCTTGGTTCTATGAAATAAATAGCCTGAAGACAAATGATTTTAATGTTAAATATTCAGAAAAATACATATCTGAAATATATCTGTCCATTTTCCTAAGTTAAAGTTGGCAGTAATACAGAATTCACTCGCCACTGTCTTCTTCCAGATTTTTTTTTTAAAAAATGGCTTCCTAATCTAAAGTACAGCTGTAAGATTACTTGGTGAATTCACCTTCAACTACTAACTACATCCAACTTTTAGCTTTTTGACCTGAGCCAAGATCACATGAAGTCTGCCAGTGATGGGTTGCACAGAAGCATCCGGACAGGTGAGTGGAGCCTCCCACAACCACCACTACCAATTTGGCCAAACTGGGTCAAACCAGCAGCAACCCACTTCTGAAGTCTGACACTTATGAGCCGCTGTGGCATAGTGGTTAGAATGCACTACTGCAGCTATTTCTGTTGACTGCCAGCTGCCTGCAATTTGGCAGATTGAATCTCATCAGACTCAAGGTTGACTCAGCCTTTCATCCTTCTGAGGTGGGTAAAATGAGGACCCAGATTTTTGGGGACAATATGCTGACTCTGTAAACTGCTTAGAGAGGTCTGTAAATCACTGTGAAGTGGTATATAAGTCTAAGTGCTATTGCTATGTAAGCAACAATGAGCAAAGGGTGGGGAAGGAATGGGAATGGTTCATTTTACCTTCTGATTCTCAGATGTTTCAAATTGCATGCTGATGCATAGGTAACTGTCTCGAAATTTTACCAGATGGTATCTTCAAACTGACTTGCATTGGAAATAGTAAACCACATTGCATAATCTATAGTTTTATTAAAACAAGAAACAAAACTCCCACCTTTCCTAATTGGTAAATGCTTTCCTTAAAGGCACTCTCACAATTCCACAAATTGGTATTTCACTTTTCTGCAATGTGGTCTTCAAATCAGTCAGTGCAACTGAGGGCCATCAGTTTGATTGATTGATCTAACTATTGATGCAACTTATTTTAAAAGACTTGCTTAAAATACAATATTGATCATACTGCTGCATGTTTAATTTGTGAGGCTTATCTTTTTTACTAGCAAACATTAGGGAATATGAACTTCATTCTATCTATTAAAAATGGAGAATATTCAATGTCACTAAAAGAAAGTGGAATTAATAACTACTTCCCAATCAATGCAAAGGCACTTGACCAAGACTCCAAATAGAATTTTTTTAAAAATGTTCAAGGAATCACCGAGCTTCACAATTTTAACATTTTAGATACATACACACATGAGACCTACAGAATGAAATTGTTGATGGAATAGTTTCATCGGTAAATAATAATAAATATGTACATTGTACAATGTACATACAGTAAATAATAAAATGTACATACATTGAAAAGTGGTGCTATGCCAATACCTATTAGATGCAGCCTGGACAACACAACTGGTTGTTCATAAATACAAATTATTCTTATGAAGAACAACTGCATCAATAATATACTAAAATAAATACAAGATCTGGAACCATAGAAGTTGTCTAAATTGGGCAACAATTGATTACTCTTTGGCTTCTACTCTCCAAGTAGATTGTCTATTGGAAATAATTTTCTGAGTCTTCACAGACCCAGTGAGGAGTGGAGATGGTGGGGGGGCTGAGAGAAAAGACCCTGAGGGCCAAGAAGTCAAGCATGGAGTGTCTATGTAGAGGAAGCTTGGGAAGTCCAGGGGAAGTGGGCCTTGGCACAATAACTGCAACAACTGCCACAATAAACTCCATTACTGTCATAAATCGAGGACTACCTCCATAGAAATGTATTAGTGTAACTAGTAGCAATTGCCTAAAATCATCAAAAGAATTCTGATGGGTCAGAATGAAGGTAGTATCCAAATGTTCCTGAGTTATACTTACAAATAATCACATCCATCAGGGTAAGTATAAAAGGATACTGGAAATTGTACTTCAGCAGTAACTGGAGGATCACATGCTCCTCAACCATGTGTCTATCAGAAGCCCCTTCCAAATATGCTTTCTAATATCTGAGAAGAAACAAACCGCTTCTGTTTCCACTAGTCTGTTTTTAGAAATGTCTCTTTATTGCCCATTTATTCCTTCATTCATTATGTCTTTAACTTGCCATCAGAAACAGATTTTATCCGCAGTGATCTGCAATTTCAAGAAGGGACTTTCAGCCATGACAGAGCTCAAAGTAAAAAATTGGCGGGGCATTCAGGTCCCACTCTGTCTATTTTTGAAAAAGTTGGATAAGTGGCCACAGTAAATGACTGCTGGGTGGTGCAGGCAAAGACAGCATTTAGAAGAGAAATAAAACATTCGTTTTTTAAGACAAACCAACTAGGTTAAAACATGCAGAGCACCCAAGGAGTCAGGTAAGGCAATTATTCTAATCAAATAGCTTTTCACTTGCTTTTCTGCTTTCATTCTCAAAAGGTGTATTTCTCAAAATTGGAAGATCATCCCAAACCACCCTTACAAACTAACACAAAACTTTCACAATCCTCCTAAGTTACTAGCCCTCATAGAAATCCAGATGGGTCCCAAATGTTACTCACTCCCCTTAAAAACACCTCTACTCTAGAACATTCCTAAATTTATTTTTAATAGATTTGAACTATTGATCTTCACCAATTTATTTAATCTGACTCATTAACGTTGGTAGCCAACTGTCCATTTTTCTAGCAGAAAAAAAAAATCCTGATGGGAGGAAAGCTAGTTTGGTCTGGTGGTTAAGGTGCCAGGCGACTGAATTGTAGTCCCAACTTAAACATGAAAACTAAAGGTATAACTTTAGGCCAATCACTCTCTTCCACTTCACAGGGTTGTCATAGGAATAGCAAGAGCACTTAAACTTATATACCACTTCATAGTGCTTTTACAGCCCTCTCTAAGCATCAGCATATTGCCTCCAACAATCTGGGTCCTCATTTTACTCACCTCAAAAGGATGGCAGGCTGAGTCAACCTTGAGCCGGTGAGAATTGAACTGCCGAACTGCAGCTAGCAGTCAGCTGAAGTAGCCTGTAGTACTGCACTCTAACCACTGCACCACCTTGGCTCATTGTGGGGAAAATAGAGGTAAGAGAGGGCATTAGATATGTTTGTTATATAAAAAATGTTAAGGTGGATATAAATAAATAAAATATTCTCACCATAGTTTTCCCTACCACAGTTTTGTGTTTTGGACTTCAAATCCCATAATCCTCTACTAAGCACCTTGTTACCTTATCTAGAAATCACCAGCTTGAAAAAAAAACCTGCATGTCAGCATTTTAAAGCGTACATTTCCATATACTGTAGCATCTCAAGATTCATTTAGGCAAAGGAAAGACTAAACAGTATAAAAATTGCCTGCATTAAGCACTATTTGCATGTTTTCCTGTGAATCATTCAACATAAATAAGACAAAAATAGTTCTAAATAATTAGTTGAAAAAGGGACTAGACTGATATCTCCAGCAAATAGCCAAAACATATCCTGAAGTAAGGCGATATTTCTTTCTTTCTATTTTTTTTCTGTAAGATTTGTGGCCTAAATGGCAACATAATTACAGTAAAAATGCACAAGTCACTTAAATTAACAAAGTAATTAAAGTAGACTAATGCACTACTATTACTTTTGTGCAAGATAAACATTTTCCCCTCCACGATTCTTTGTTTTCTGCCTTATTTTAAAATGTTGTGCTTTTGCATAAAGGTTCCAAATATATTTCAGCTTCCACACAAATATAGCTCTCTACATACAAACATATTTTCATGGCTCCTCACTCTTTTATGAAATATACATGGTCTTATCATAATACAATGCTTTTATTCCAAATGAGCCAGCAATCTCCCTCCATCCCTCTCTTTCACCCACCCACCCAAAGATGCGTCTTCAAAAGGCAACTGGACTTTGTTTTTCCCTGAAGATGTTTCACTTCTTAGGCTTTTCCATTCTGGTCAACCACCCAACCACCCAACCATCATCCAATAGCAGCACATCATAACCTTTTGAATTAATAAGTTTCCTTGGCATCCCTTCTTTTCCTAGTGCTCGGCCTGCTGATTGTCAATGAGACTATTAACCTGAGGTCACATCCTTTTGCCTTTGTCCCCACATATGCATGCACAGATCATATGCTCTCTAGCTGTTGTGGCCCGCAGGCAGACAGTGGAGCTGGCAGCAGATTCAGATGGTGAGGAGGCTGAGGAGGAACATGGGCCAGTCCTGGACTTTGGGGAAGGCTCTAATGAGAGCTCTGTGTCGGAGGCAGAGAGGGGGCCAGAGCCGTATGCCAGTTATCAGCTGCCTTCAGAGTCAGACATCAGTGAGGCAGATGAACAGCTGGAATCTGTTCCCAGTGTGCACCTGTGCAGAGTTACCAAATGAAGGGAACAGCTAAAGAACAGGGATCGACTTGGGAGCAAGGCCACAGATGGACGATGAATGGCCCCTCCCAGAGGAAATAAAAGAGGAGTGAAAGGGGAGGGGAGTTTGCAGGAGACAATTAGTTTGCATAATTGGTTCCTGACTCTCTTAGACTCCTTGCTAAGTTTTGCAGATATTAGCCTGTCAGCTCTCCAAGCCAGATAAGGTCTGTGACTGTAAATCCCCTTAAGTCTTTGCTGGTTGTGAATGAGCAGAATTCACAGGAAACTAATAAAAGGGTTTTTTGTTGGGACAAGGAGTTTGCTTCATGCTCTTGAGAAGCCTCAGTCAGAACACTAGCTGTCTTCTTGGACAGATGTAGATATAGAACCAGTGATCAATTAGATGGTAGGGATATAGGCCCAGTGATCAAATAAATGTGTAGAATATACAAAAAGGAGAGAAGAATTGTGAGTCATCTGAGCAGGTGAAAGAAGAATTTGAAGAAGTATACCACTTTCAGAAAATGAGTCAGGAACATAAATAATAATAATAATAATAATAATAATAATAATAATAATAATAATAATAATAATAATAATAATAATAATAATAATAATAATAATAATAATAATAATAATAATAATAATATTTATTTCTTAGCCGCACCCTCTCCCGAAGGACTCGGGGCGGCGTACAATAAAACATATGAAATAAATATATAGACAAGACATACATATAACGAAGACATATACCAAGACATGTACAAGGAGGAGGTCGGCTAATGAATAAAAACAATTAAAATACAATGTTTAAAAAACCCCTAAATAATTGAATACAATTAAAATACCCAAATAAAAACCCGTCAGGAGCGATATAGTTAGATCAAAGTTGAGCCAGGCCAGCTACTTGGAATAGGTGGGTCTTGAGCTTAATACGAAAGGAGCGGAGGTCAGAGGTATTCCTAATATCCGGAGGGAGGTCATTCCACAGGGCTGGGCCCGCCACAGAGAAGGCTCTACTCCTAGGCGCCACCCCTCGACACTGTCTGGTGGACGGCACCTGGAGGAGGCCCTCTCTGTGCGAGCGGATTGGTCGCAGGGATGTATGGGGCAGAATACAATCCCGCAAGTAACTAGGTCCTGAGCCATGGAGCGCTTTAAAGATTGTTATCAAAACCTTGAAACGCACCCGATAGACCACAGGAAGCCAGTGCAGCTCGCGCAGGAACGGTGTCACATGGGAGTACCTAGTACTCCCCATAATTGCCTGCGCGGCTGCGTTCTGGACCAACTGTAGCCTCCGGGTGCATTTCAAGGGAAGCCCCATGTAGAGAGCGTTACAGTAGTCCAAGCGAGACGTCACCAGCGCATGAGTGACTGTGCGTAAGGCGTCCCGGTCCAGTAGGGGGCGCAATTAGCGCACCAGGCGAACCTGGTGGAACGCCCCCCTTGCCACGGCTGTCACATGGTCATCCATGGACAGCTGGGCATCCAGGAGGATGCCCAAATTGCGCGCCCGCTCCACGGGGGCAAGTTGAATGCCCCCGATGGCCAATGATGGAATTAATTGGCTGAACCGGGGAGCCGGTACCCACAGCCACTCCGTCTTGGAGGGGTTGAGTTTGAGTCGGTTGTCATCCATCCAGATCCGTATGGCTTCCACACACCGGGACATCACTTCGATGGCCTTGTTGGGGTGGTTCGGGGTGGAAAAGTACAGCTGAGTATCATCAGCGTACAGGTGGTATCCCACCCCGAAACCACGGATGATCTCACCCAGCGGCTTCATATATGTGTTGAACAGGAGTGGCGAGAGGACCGACCCCTTGGTACCCCACAAGTAAGGGGGTGTAGGGTCGACCTCTCCTCCCCTGCCAACACACGCTGCGTCCGGCCAGAAAGGTAGGAGCCGAACCACCGCAAAACGGTGCCCCAGACCCCCAACCCCTCCAGCCGGCGCAGCAGGATACCATGGTCGATGGTATCAAAAGCCGCCGAGAGGTCTAATAGGACCAGGATAGAGGAACAACCTCTATCTCTGGCCCTCCAGAGATCATCCACCAACGCGACCAAGGCCGTCTCCGTGCTGTGACCGGGGTGGAAGCCGGACTGGCGCGGGTCTAGATAATCATTTTCCTCCAGATGCCGTGGAAACTGGTAGGCCACCACACTCTCTACAACCTTCGCCAAAAAGGGAAGGTTGGAGACAGGACGATAATTGGCCAGCTCCAAAGGGTCCAGTCAGTGAATAGAGATAGTAGAAGAAGCAAAGTCTAACTCTGGTCATTTAAGATACTCCAAAAGGGCCAACAAAGGAGTTGTATCATGATGAAAGACTATTTTACATTTCCAAGAGAGAGCAAATAAAATAAATCCATACTTGAAAAGATATGGAAAGGATGTCAGATATTGAAGGAGACAAGCAGGAAGTGTAACAAAAAGAAGATTGAAACGTTCCATAAAAATGGCACTTAGAAACCTGTCAAACTACCATGAAAGAAACCTCTGCTAGTTGAGAACAGTGTTCTCAAGATGAAATATAATGTAGAAATGTAGATTTCTAGTCCAGAATCTAGTCAGAGACCAAACTCATTGGTAGCTTCTCCTTGTAATCAACAAGGAGATACATTCGATTTTGCAGCTGCTAAGATTGTTAGCCAAGCAGGTTGTTGTTAGCCAGGGAAATGTTGAAGCCTGTGAAACAGGCCCCTTGTCAGTCAACTGGAGTGCTGATTTACCACCAGCTTATCAAATACTGAGGACTTAGCAGCACAAGAAAGCAATAGCCAATGACTGTTGTCAGATTGCTGCTGTTAGGAATGCTCATATGTACTCAAAGAAACCATACATATGTTCGTGTGTGTGCATATGTGAGCACACACTTATATATGTACCATATATAGAGAATCATTTTGGTGGCTAAGCATGTTAGAAATCAGAAGATTGTGTATTCTAGAGCTGCTTTATTTACAAAGCCAGATGAAATACCTAGAAGATATGTGTGTCATGGAATGATCATCTGAGATGGAATCTATCATAGTGTTACTATCACCTACTTCATGAGATCACAGCCATATCACTCAAAGTTAAATGATTTGTTGTGCTTCACAAGTAATTTCCAGATTCAGTTGAAGATGCCTTCAATGTTGTTTGAAAGATTCTTGTTCTCTTTTGGACTTATTTGGATGCTGAGGTCTGCAGAATTTCCTGAAGATGTTCCAGCTGTTCTAGTCCATGTATTATTTTAAGCATACTTTTGGTCATTTAATCTTCTATTGTGCATGTGCATATTATTTTGCTGAGCACACATCAAGCATAATGCTTGAGTGCAGGACAGAAATCAAATAAATAACTAAATAAATATTGATCTTGCCCCAAGAAACTCAGCTTGGATGTTTTATGAAATGAAAGTAGGTAATTTTGAAAAATGAACTTATCACTTATATATGTGGTGGGGGGGGGACACTCTATACAGACAGCTGATCCTAGTGTAGCTCTTTATATAATGTAGAGATGAACTACAGAGGATAATATAGAAAAATATTCAATTATTTTACCTTTCTCTTTTTCTCATTTACATTCCAGGTTGGCAACATCCCATTAAAAATGCATCTGCAGATCTGAATTTTTAGGGCTAATGTGTAATGGTTAATGTGTCTGAAATGAGTTCCTTAAAAATGTGTTTGGTATTTTAGCCATTATCAGACTTTTTCTAAATTATGGTTTAGAAATAGAACTTACTCTTACAACCATTAAAAGTCTGTTCAGAAATTGTAATGTAGATCTTTAGTCACTTTTGGGGACATATGTTAATACTTGAAAAGTTACTAATTAGAAACAACAAAAATACTTCACCTATTCTCAGCATCATAGAAAATATTATCCACTGTGCTAAATAAGAGGATTGTGAATACTTCAACAATGAGTTAGAAGGAGTGGTTCACATCCTATACGGCCATGATGGCGAACCTATGGCACGCGTGCCAGAGGTGGCACGCAGAGCCCTCTCTGCTGGCACATGTGTGGCACGCCCCAGGTCAAATCTCCTTGCCGTTTCTTTCGTGAGCTTCTGTTTTGCTGCAAATGACAAAACAGAAGCTCATGAAAGAAAAAAGGTCTCACCTTGTGCTGCGCTGCCAATGTTGGATGTCCTGCCTCCCGCCAGGCAGCTGATCTTCAGGTCTCTGCTATGCATGCTCACGTTTGCACATACATGTGCATGTCACCACAACGTATGTGTTTGCGGACATGCACATCTTTCAGTTTGGCCACTCGATGTCTAAAAGGTTTGCCAGCACTGTTATAAGGCATCAGTCCAGAACATTTATTTATTTATTTATTACAGCACCATTTTTTAGGTAGTTGCAGCTGCTTTAGGGAGTCAGCTCTTTAATGTAACTTTGACTCAAGCATAGTTTTACTAAATAACTGGCTATTGGCAACATTCAAATCATACTTCTTTGGAAGTTGACAACTGCTGACATGATCAGCAGTTCTGTCAGTGCTTTGATTGACAGTAAAACCCTGGAATGATAGCAGTATAAAAGTTCCCTGCTTTTGGCCTTTTTTAATATTTATCTCAATTTGTTAATGCTAAACTTGCCAAGGGCTTTGAGGTTATTGCAATTTAAGTGTGTGTGAAAATGCTGTTCTGTTTTCTCACTATATTAGAAAAGAAACAGCCTAAATATATTATCATGGCATTAGATTTTATCTAAAATAAGACATAACTCAATAACTCTTTTGTCATAAATTTGATTTGGAGCTGAACAAAGAAATGGCTAAGCGAAGTCTTTGCTTAATTTTTTTTAATACAAATTGCATCCTTCCTTTAGTTCTATGCAAAAGATTTGAGCTCCAAAGAGCTGGTATGACCTTCCTAAAAGTATTCTGACATTGTTCCAGCTACTGAGAACCCTACTGTGAGCTTTAAACCCCTGTTTGAATTTCACAAAGGGTCATTGTGGTTCTGAAACATTTTCAAAAAGCAATAGAACACATCTGCCAAGGTCAAAAACAGTTTTCAAATTCATAATATTTTGCATACTTCTACTTGGTTTAAGGGGTAATTCAGCAATCAAAGCCTGTTGTCTCTATTCTACTTTCAATCTTACACACACATAAATGAGCACACAAAACTCACCATACACTGTTTATTCCTGCTTCCCCTTAATTATAAGTTCAAAAGTCTTTATAAATTAGTAGAAGATATATGTCTCTCTGTGTTTGTGTGTGTCTACATGTACTGTATGTATGTATGTATGTATGTATGTATATGTACCATGTTTCTCCAAAAATAAGACAGGGTCTTATTTTCTTTTGATCTGTGAAATAAACACTTGGCCTTATTTTTGGGGAGGTCTTATTATTTTTGAGGTGCAGGAGGTGGCGAGCATGGTCATCTCATAGCTGCTGCTGTGTTGCAATATTTTTGAGGAGGGCTTATTTTCTGTGGAGTGCTTATTTTAGTGCATACGCTCAAAAGCCTGATTCGTCTTATTATCTGGGGAGTCTTATTTGGGGGAAAACAGGATATCTATGTATGTATATGTCAGTGGTGGGTTTCTGCCGGTCTGCACCGGTTCAGGTGAACCGGTTCGTCACCGGTGGACCCAGAAGTAAGTTCCAGAATGCCTGCCCCGGCCCAGTCACTCACTCGCTTGCCCCCAACCGTCTGGAAGCCGTTCCATTGCTCGCTCCCCCTGCCCATCTGCACTATCCTAGCCCCACCCACCGCTCACTGATTGGCTGGCTCACCAATTGGCTGGCTCACCAATTGCCCCACCCGCCTCTAAGAACCCTATCTAAACCCACTTACCTTTTTTCCTGCTTGGCTCTCTATTGCTGCCTGCTGACTCCGAGGGTGTAAGTAAGCTGCAACTAAGTGCGGGGCAGGGGGGGCAGTGGCAGGCCATCTGGAGTGGCCTGCCACGGCCTGAACTATAAGTGAGTCCAGTGACCTTTTGCGGCCTTGCAAGGATCCTGGGCTCGCTTAGAGCACAGGGTCGCATGGCTGCCAGAAAGCACGGGCAAGGGGGCAGGGGCGGGAGTTTATGCAGTGCAGCCGGCATCTTTGACATGTTTGGGGACCTCGCAAGGACTTTGCAAGGTACCCGGACTTGCCCAGGATGCCTGGCTGCCAGAAAGCACGGGCGCGGGGACAGGAGCTTACATGACGCAGCCGGCATCTGGGGTCCTCGCAAGGCATTTGCAAGGTCCCCAGACTTGCCCAAGATGCCTGGCTGCCATAAAGCATGGGAGCAGGGGCGGGAGCTTACGTGGCACAGCCGGTCTCCTAGGACCTCCTAGGTGCCGGCCGCACCACGCAAACTACTGTCCGTTTCCCCATGCTCAGAAAAGCAGCTCCAGGAAGGTCCTTTGGTGGCGGCAGGTGTCCTAGAACCTGCCTGCTAGCAAAGGACTTACCCGGGCTTCCTTTTCTGAGCACTGGGAGACGGACAGTATTTTGCACCGGTTGTGCCACGTCCCCAAGCCCTCCTGTGCTGCATTCTGCTGGAGCCAGATGGCAGCAGCAACAGCAGCAGCAGGAAGAAGCCGGAGCTTGTCAAGCCGCAGCGACGAGGTGTCCCCGTAGGAGCTGAGGGCCTTGAGAGAGGGTGAGTACGAGCAAGTTCCACCTGAGGGAAGGCGAGAAGGCGTGGGGAGGGAGTTCAGACAGCTGCAACAAGTTTGCTGCGGGGACTCTCCACTCTTGTCGGTTTTAGAGGGGGAGGGAAAGAGGTGGAGAAGGCGCCTCAGTTGGGACTCAGTCTGCCCCGGTCTCGCGGGTTGCTCTAAGGTTTGGCGGTGGTGTCTCTATAGTAATGCCACAGCTGCAGGGCTCTTTGAATGGGAAGCTACACACTGGCAGCAACAGCTCCCAAGCAGCCGCCTGGTCCCTCTTGTTGCTCGCGTCCCTCTTTTTTGCCCCCTTTTTCCCTCCAGCTTTCTGTTCAAGAAGCAGTTTCCTGCCAAGGGGGAGCAAACAATAACAAAATGTGATGATTGCTGCCTGTTGTAGCAGGGAAACCTCTTAAATGTTTGTGTGACAGACAGAGAAGGAGTGTGAGAGAGTTAGAGATGTTCCCATAGCCAACTAGGGAAATATCACATATTATCCACTCAAAAAGGGGGAAAAGAAGGTGTCTTAGACTACCGTACTTTGAATGGCGGTTGGGGGGAGGAGAAAGGATAAAAAGGAGAAAGTGAGGGAGAAAGAGGAGGTGGGGGATAGTGGGATCCTTGCTGCTTTCTGAGCTTGGTAGTTTTCTTACAGACATTTCATTACCAAACTAGGTAACATCATCAGTGCTAGAAGGGAGTGGGGTTAGGGTTAGAACCCAGAAGGACATTTCTTTAAACATTACAAAACTCAGTAATGTAACGTACCTACCAAATTCAACATGGCTGATCTTTTCAAAGATGGAAAGGAAAACTGATTATCACAAACTAATGAAGTCTTAGAAGCGAATGTCTATTTTTATAGGAATCATTCTGCTGAAAAAACTTGGATGGCACTAAATCTTACCTTATAAATTTAACCTTTGAAGATAATAAATTCCTTACTCTCATAAAGTAGGTATGACAAAAAAGATGATTCAAATGCATTTAGTCCAACAGATAAGGAAACAGGGTCATTATTCTCACATCAGAAGAAAGACAATCGGAATGTGCATTACTCACTGAAGATCATCATCAGGACCATAATCTAACTTGTAAGCTCAAATGAGCATTTAATTATTCCTAGTTACAAGATAAGGCTTCCTTTTTCAAGTGGAAGACAATGAATGCATTCTAGCCATATTTATAGAGGAATCTAAATGGCTAGATGGCAATTTCCAATTCCAATTTAGCTCTCTTTTGTCAGCTCTTCAATTCACTCAAAACCCCACTTAACAACAGTCAGAAGTAGATAAGAACTCTTCCCAAAATGCAGTAGCCACTTTACAGCTCCTGCATTTAACCATTAAGCAAAATAAGCATGTACTTAAAGCATCAAGGAGGATTTTCCCCCTCAAGCTAATGTGTTTCCCCGAAAATAAGACACGCCCTGCTAATAAGCCCAATAGGACTTTTCAAAGCATGCGTCATAAGCCCTCCCCAAAAATAAGCCCACCCCAACTATTTAAGCGCATACGCAACTGGTCCCCGCCATTACCACTGTACTACCTATCAGTACAGCTTCCAGGGCAAAAAGAGGGCCTGCCGCATAAAGAGCTGCAGGCCAAGCAAAGTGCTTCATGCCCCGTTCCGTCCCATGCAAAGAGCCCGCCACAAAAAGAGTGGCAGGCCAGCAATGCGATCACCCCCTCCTGCCTGTTCCCTCTTGCACAAAAAAACACCACACACCCCACCCCAATGATAAAGGCAGCCTGCCTGGTTCCCTTCCCCGCCGCCCCTTTAGCCAGGGATGGCAGGTGGGGGGGAGGTGTTCTTTTTGCGTAGGAGGGAATGGGGTGTGAGATGCGTTGCTGGCCTGCCACCTCCCATCCCACCCCCAATGTAACAGCTTCCTGACTTCTTCCCTTCCTTGACATCCCTTTAGCGAGGAGGAGGGGAGAAGCGAGAGGTGCATCCTAGCGTGGAAAGGGACTGTTCGCCTCCTGCCTTTCGCCCGTCTATTTCGCCCCCAGGGTTTCTCCCCCAGTCATCCACCTCTTATCACTTCACCTCCGCTGTGAGGCACCTGGCTGTTCGTCCTTCTCTTCCGTCCCCAGCCCTTCTTCATAGGCCTTTGGGAGAGATACTTTTCACCCCGGCCTTTTGGGCTCAAGAGACAGTTAGCCTTAGCCGCCAGCCAATCGGAGGAAGGGAAGGGAGGAAGAGAGAGGCACGGAGGGACAGAGTGTTTTGTGTTGAGTTTCCAGTTGCCCCAGTCCGAGCTAGAAAATCTAATAAATCCTTTGCATTTCCCCCACCCTAAAATGCTGGGGAATAGCTAATAAAGCCAGGCAGCTGTTACATTGGGGGTGGGGTGGGAGGTGGCAGGTAAGCAATGTACCTCGCACCCCATTCCCTCTCATGCAAAAAGAACACCTCCCACCAAGCCCCAATGATAACGGTGGGCCTGGCTGCTTCCCTTCCCCGACGTCCCTTTAGTGAGGGGTAGCAGTGGGGGTGGGGAGAGAAGTAAGATGTGTGTCCTAGTGCTACAGGAGACTGACAGTTCCGCGGCATTCCTTGCCCTTTCGTCTTTGTAAAAAAACCTCGTGAGTTCAACTTGCGAGGTTTTTTTTACAAGAGGCTTCACTGGACGAATGGGTGAGGAACACAGTGGGGCTGAACAGATAAGAGGCATGCCTCACTTCTCCCCCACCACCTGCCACCCCTCGCTAAAGGGGTGACAGGGAAGGGAATCAGGCAGGCTGCCTTTAACATTAGGGCGAGGTGGGCGGTGTTGGGCCGCGAGGCGCAGCTCTTACCTTTCTAGGTCCATCGCGTTCCTCGCCCTTTTGTCCAGGCAATCCCCTGGCAAAAAAAGGAAACCCTTCCCGCGACTTCAAGAAGTTTGATTGAACTCGCGAGGTTTTTTTTTACCAGCGGCTTCCCTGGACACAATGGCGAGGAACACGACGGCGCTAGAAAGGTAAAAGGTGTGCCTCGCTTCTCGCCTGCCCCAGAAAATAATAAGCCCTCCTCTATAATAAGCCCAAGGCCGTATTTTGTGGGTCAGGAAAAAAAAGACCCTGTCTTATTTTTGGGGAAACACATTTTTATACCTTTAACTGGTTCACAGCCACACTATATTTTTTGCCCTTATTGCTGTGTTTGACCAATGGCTCTGCATTGTTAAAACACACACACACACACAACTTTTCTTTGGCAAGGTGAATAACTAAAGTTTAAAAGTGTGGGCCTGAAGATGTCAACAGATGTTTCCATCTCTTGGCTGAGATTTTAGCTTCCGTTGAGGGGTACCAGTTCTGTGCTATAGCTGGCGGATCAGCTGGCCTTAATCCAGTGCTGAGCTAATTTAAATTTCTTTCTATCTTTTTACCTTTCACTCCAGGAGTAGCATATAGGGACATATACCTCATCCATAAAAACTATTTCTATTCTAGTAAAGCTTCTATATGGGTAGCCCTCGACTTACAACAGTCCATTTAGTGATCATTCAAAGTTACAACTGTTGCAGAAAATTAAGGGACTCCGACTTCGGAACCAAAGAAGTAGTCTTTATTTGTGCAAAGGTTCAGAGCAAGATAGCCAAAGCAGACATCTAAACATTTTTTTGGAAAAGCATGTACTTATATGTTCTTCAAAAGCAGTAAAACACGGAAATTAGCTTTGGTTGGTTACATGAGTCATAGCCCCTGTTACTATGCTAAAGAAACTAAATATCTTGCCCTCCTTTCATAGATTGAGGTCACAGGTGACTTGCAAAGAAGCATCTAAGTTACAGGCAGTACATTTGTGGTTAGTTCTATGCTTAACTCATATGTGTGAACCAGTGACGTGCGGTAAGGTTTATGGCTGGTGAGGCACAGACACAGTGGTGGGTTTCAAATATTTTTAGATTTGTGGACTTCAACCAGAATTCTACCCAGAATTCCACAGTCAGGCATGCTCAGTTCCGATTTAAAATGACAGCATTGTTTTTCTCCTTTGCGAAATAAGTTTCCTTTTTTTATTTTCTTTTTCTTCTCCCTTCCCCTCCTTCCTCCCTCTCTCCCTTCCTCCCCCTCTCTCAAGCACACACACATACACACAGAGAGAGAAGTTGGATTGGACTATCTCTCCTACCCCCTTCCCTCTCTCACTCACTCTCAAACAAACAAACACACACACACACAAAAGTTGAATTGGATATCTTTTCCAGTGGCTTGAAAGAAGCTCCTCTGCCACCCCCACCCCCATTCCCCTGCTGCCTTCCCCAAACACCTCCACCATTGCAAATGCAGCCTGCTGTCTGGGTGGGAAATGCCTGGAATGCAATAAAGCCCACCCCTGCTGGCAGCCTGGGGTGATAGGAGAGGCAGAGAAGCCAGAGGGGAGCCGATCCAAGCCTTCCAAAAGAAAGAGGCTGGGGGAAAGTGTGTGTGCTACAGCATGGCTCTTTGCCTGGCTTCCGTGGATGACTCTGCTTAACTGTTTAAAAAAGCCTCTAAAAAAGTGCCCTCTACTATGAGGCAGGAGAACTGCGTGCCTCACCTACATCAGGAATTTTTAGGCTTTTAACCCTTGCTTAACTGCTCGAGTGATCATAAAACGCCTTAAGTCAGACTAGAGAAGGCATGCAGTTCTCCTGCTTCATAGTAGAGGGCGCTTTTTAGAGGCTTTTTTTAACAGTTAAGCAGAGTCATCCATGGTGAGGCAGCAACTAGCTCAGCTTTTTCCTTCTACATTTTCTTTTCTTTTCATGATGAGAGCGGGTGAGGCTGTGCCTCACTTGCCTCACCTGACTGCACGTCACTGGTGTGAACCTTAGCTGAACTTGATCCCCTTTTGTGACCTTCTGACAAGCTAAGTCAATGGGGAAGCCAGATTCACTTAACAACGGCGTTACTAATTTAACAATTGCAGTGATTCACTTAACATATGTGGCAAGTAAAGTTATAAAATGGGGCAAAACTCACTTTCTCACTTAGCAGCATGAATTCTGGGCTTAATAGTGGTTATAAGTCAAGGACTACCTGTATAGCCTTTTTGTTGCAAAAACATCACTCATTGTTTTGTAGTTCATTCAGAATTGTATATCAGCATAAAACCTCAAATTACTAGAATTGCTATATTAAAACACTGCTTTTAAAACAGATAATTAAAAAAAGCAAGAAACAAAAATCTTATTTCCTACATCAGCTTGCTATTTATATTTCAAAAATTATAAGCATAGAAATTGTGCATATTATACGTATACTGCTTAACATATGCATATTTATACAATGAACAGATTTTCAAATATGTCTTTCTTTTCAGTACTTTTCTATAATATAATGCACACTCTCTATTTTCATATGTCCTTGTTAACTTTCCTCATTATCTCTCTTGGTTTCCCTCTTGCAAAGCTGTAGCATAAAATGTGGGACAGTGCAAATTCAAAGGATAACTGAAGGTCTGTTCATACATTTGTTCAAGGATACAGAATGAAATAAGTTCACTGTATATGCATTTCCCCCCAGAATGAAAGAAAATAAACGTCGTTCACACAGTATTCTGTTCCAAGATGAACCATCAGAATCATTGAATCTATCTAGCAGTGGTACCTTTGAGTCCTATTATATCACGCTATTAAGAAGAATATCATGGGGCAGTCTGTTCTGCTGAGGCCCAGGTATACTGTATCTATAGCATGCCTTGAAAGCAAATAATGATCAAAGATGAGTCTGAGATGATTGGTTTGTGACAAGCTCCTGCTGATTCCTGTTATCCTGTTTCCCTGAAAATATGACCTCCCCAGATAATAAGCCCAATCAGGTTTTTGAGTGCATGGGCTAAAATAACCCCTCGCCTGAAAATAACCCCTCCCCTGAAAATAAGCCCTTCCTGAAGATAAGCCCTCCCTGAAAATATTGCAACACAAAGGCAGCCATGAGGTGACCACATCCGCTGCCTGCTGCACCTCAAAAATAATAAAGACCTCTCTGAAAATAAGGCCAAGTGCTTATTCCAGGGGTCAAAAGAAAATAAGACCCTGTCTTATTTTCAGGGAAACATGGTAACATGACAAATATGCTGTTTGATTATCTATTACAGACCTTTCCTTTACAACTATCAAACTGGCAGGACAATTCTTTTTCTGGTCTTCTTTCTTCCATTCTTTTTTAGATGGGGATGGCATCAGGGGTGGGCTGCCCGGGGATCTGCAGGGGTTCAGGAGAACCTCTAGCTAAGATTCTGTGCAGTTCAGAGAACCCCCCACTCCTGGCGGGCACCGCACAACCCTTCCCTCCCAGGAGTCTCCAGGGCCCGTTTTGGATGCAGGTAAGTGCAGGGCATTCGTGGATGCTCAGGGAAGGTGAAAACTGGCCTACTGGAAGTTTGGGAAGGCAGGAAATGGGCCCTTTTCCACGGGGGGTATGGAGCCTGGGGAGGCCATTTTCATTCTCCCGGAGGTTTGAAGAAAGCCTCCGGAGCCTGGGGAGGGCAACCCCCCCCCCTATGGTGCAGGAGGCCGACTAGGCCACATCCACCATGGCCATATCCACCCAGCAACCAGGCAGAGGACCCCTTGCTAAGATTGTTGAAGCCCACCCCTGGATGACATGTGTTCTCCTTCAGTTTTTGGGCACCTTGACTATCCTTTAGGAGTTAGTAAAGTTAACCAAGAACTGTGACAATCTCTGATTAGTGTTGTAGTACACCTGGATGTAATCGTTCTAGCAATTGAAATTTGAATTTCTCTTGTGCCAAAGTTGCTTTTCCAAAAAAGGAGCAGGACTTTGTTTATTTTTTGTTGAAAAAAAAACATGAAGAAGCTTCTTGGATGAGAAGCGAAACATTTTCAAGGGAAAAAAATATCAAGAAAGTCCAGTTGCTTTTTGGAAAAGCAAACATTGGGGATTATTGTCACCCCCAATTTGTGTCTGAGCCTGCTGCCGAGGCCAATAAAGGACGCCAGACCCGAGGTACAGGTTTTCTGATTGCTTTTTATTGGGGTATCCCAAGGAAAAGGGCTCCTGGTCTAAATGCCAAGAACAAAGGATTAAGAAAGCTTTATACATTTTCAATAAAGGAGAAGGCGAGATAAAAAGAAATGTCATCTAATAAGCATTGTAGTAATACTTCTTCAATTTGTTCTATTGGTCTCTAGTTGTCCCTATTCCTAAGCCTGGTTAATGAATGCCCCAGGAGTTATCTAATTTCATTTGCTGCAGGCCATCTCTATTCCCAACTTCCTAACCAGGACCTGGATTATTGAGAATCTCCATTGACATTCAGGAAAAAGTAATAGATTCTAATAGGTATTTTCAAAAAGACAAATACTTTTAGTACAAACAATATCTTAAAACCTTAAACTAACACAACAAGCTGGCTTTGCCCAACCTTCATACCTAAGCCTGAAGTTAGTATAACATATAATGTTGTACAAATATATCTATTAGATCTTTAACAGAGCCAGTTAAGTACATGGTGTGAAAGCTCTCAAGTGCTTTAATTTACCATCCGTAGGGACATAAGGGATAACATGCTTCCTGTAAAGTAGTCTGTTTCTACACAGTTTTACTCCTTCCATTTCCCTGTTTATATTGGTAAATGGAAAAACTGAAATTCTCCCCAGCTGTGCAGTTTTACACATGTAGAGTCTGAATAAGAACCATTTGCTACATGTTGTATAATTCATTTCCCCTCTTCTATTGCCATGGCAACCTCCAGTGTGGCTATATTTTGGGTAATTTTCATTCTAATATCTATAAAAAATAAAATAGATTGATGGAAAGTAGATGTCCAGAAGCCATAAATAAATAAATAAACCTCAGAGACCTTCCCAAGACATTAGTGTTACACAGAAAATTGGTTTTCCATTAAATTCACCCTCCTTTAATTGTATCAGGAAAATACCTTCTCACTTTCTGATGAGACTGACTTTTTAGTAAAGGCAGCTGTTTTTTGGAATAAATAAATTCTCCCAGGTACGAGAAAATTTCACACCTGCTCCCATTTTCATCCTTCATGGAGGACATCTTTTCCATTAGGCTCCCACTGAGGATAACTCATTTTGAAATAACATCACTGATTTTGATGGGTTGCTATTTGATGTAGAAAACTGTATCCAAAAGATTAATTCGCCATGACCAGAGGAACAATATCATTATATTAATATTCAAGTTAAAGACCAGATACATTCTTGAAAAGGAATTAAGCATTCCACTGTGTATGTTTGTGTGCATTTTCCTTCTTAGCATTATTACATAGGGATTTCCTTCACTCTCATGGAAAAGGTATTCCAATCAAATGTCCTTGGTTGCCTGTCATTCAGAAGTTATTGTGAATTTCTCAAATCAAGCACAATCCTTTAATTAATCTCATGGTGATTGGACCACATTTACAAGTTGGTTAGGATGATTTGGGACAATATAGAAATAGAATAACAGAATTGGAAAGGACCTTGTAGATCTTCAAGTCCAACCCCCCGCTTAGGCAGGAAACCTACACCACTTCAGACAAATCATTGTCTAATCTCAAGAACATATGTTCAAGAACATAATAGCTAATTAGATCTAGCCATCATTGAAGGATATGGATTATTTAGATCATTTGTTTTGGCACTTAAAATACTTTTATCAACTTGTGGGAAACTTTACCAGGAATAGCACAGAGGAATATAATCCTTTCCATGCTTCAGGACTTTCAAGATTTCAGTATTGTCAACTAGGATATTCTGGAGAATTATCTAGTCAGGCATCAGTGGCATAGTACTGTACTGATTCTCACAAATAAAGTCAAATATATGTGTCCCAGCATAATATTAAAGGATCCAACCTGGGTTGGTTACCGGGACCAGAGGTTTAGTCCTCTGAGCTTTCAGATTCATGCTGGAACCCATTCTCGGGGAACTTCTTTCTAGCAGAATGTGGTAGCACATTCTACTGCAGAGAAGATCCTTGAAGATAGGCTCCAGCATGAGTCCAAAAGTTTGGAAGACTAAAGACTATTGTCCTAGTGACCGACCCAGATTGGATCCTGTACTAATTCTATTCACACGAGGTTAGACAACTCAAGAAAACAATGCTAGGGCATTTTTGTTCTAGGATTAGACTGAAAGATCTGAATGCTGCTTAACACATATATAAAACATAGTTAATTCATCCAACGATCCAAGGGAAGTGCCAGATGAGACAGTAGAAATATTTCCAAGTTAGGTTAGAGATTTGAAGGTTTAAAAACAACAATAAAGTAGTAGAATTACACAAGACACAAAGGAGTTTGACTCCAGCACAAGCAGATTCCCAATTCATAGAAAATGCCAAGCAGCTGTCCATGTATGGAGTGGATTTACATCATGCTAAGGATTCTGAAGGTGTGGACATCATGTTGGGGGTTTGTGTCAATGGGCTACTCATTTACAAAGACAGACTTCAAATAAACATGTTCCTGGATGGACTATCTATCCATGCAGGGAGACAGCTTGAAGCAAATATTCAGAGTTTTATGTAAACACAAGGACAGAAGCATTTCTTATTAGGATATAGAGGAAAAAAAAGATTTAAGAAATGATTTAGAATGTCCCTCCTCCCAACTCACTAGGGTATTAAAAAGAAGGAAAAGAACTCCCATCAGATTTATAAGATACTATAGCCTTCCTCAATGAAATATAGTTCTGGTCACCTTGTGGAATATGTTTTTTGACCTGATCTACCTTGAGGTGCTGACAGTCCAGGAAAACAATGTTAAATCAATTTTTAATTCTTGCCCCCATTTCTTAGACTGATTTCCTGCTTTTTTTTAAAAAAAAATCCTTTTTAAAAAACGTGCTCTGCATAAAGAACAGGCAAAAACTTGACCTTACTGTGATATGACCATACTTAATTTTTCTGACCATATCTTGTTGCCCCTTCTGTAGAAAGGACTAAATATGGGACTTCATGATGTGAGCCACATACAAATGAATCTAGATCACCTTTCCACATCAATATTATTCATGGCCCGAGTGAAGAAATCATCTACCTCAACTTCAGCTGCTTAGTTAGTTTACATGCTTTTAGCCAAAGTGTTTTCTCTTGTTTAGAAACATAAATTTGCATACATATAGCAAGGTGATACAATTATCAGCATCCCCAGCAGAATACATGGGGTCACACATGAAAATGGAAGTTCAATATTGATGACAAGCAGAAAATGAATTTTGCATACTTTTTAATCAGCAACGTATGTTTGACATATTCAACTTTACACCATAAATTCTCCGTAGATTCCTATTTAACAAATCATTGTGATCAAAAAATAATAGAAGTCTGCGTAAAGATTGAAACAAAGCCAAAACAGTTTTATATAAGAGAATGAGTTGGAAAATAGTAGCCTAAGAAAATGTTTTTATTGAAGAGTCACGACGACTGCAAAATTTCTATTGTTTTGTTTGTGAGTGTGTGTGTGAGTGTGTGTATGTACACACACACACACACACACACACACACACACACACTGATTTGATTATAGTCTAGAGACTATGCATAATGGACCATATTGTCATACTGAAATGCTCAATTTAGATAATTCATAAAACTTACATAGTTTTAAATGATTTGTTAAATTCAACGGGTTTACTATTTCACAATGCTATTGGAAAAAGCAACTACCAAAATATTTGTTAATATATATACTTTTAGCAGCAATATAATTATTTAGCAATGGAAAATAATGCTGTACTATAAATCCTTTGGGAACTTTAGAAATTTTTGAAACATGAGTGTATTCTAATAAAACGATTGTCATGGCTGACATTTTAATCACAAAATACAGGTAGAACTCAACTTAACAGGCATTTTGGTGACCATTTAAAGTTAAAAAGACACTGAAAAAAGTGACTTAAGGCCATTTTGCACACTTAGGACCATTGCAGTATCCTCCTGGTCATATGATCAGAATTCAGATGCTTGGCAACTGACTCACATTTATGATGGTTACAGTGTCCATATGATCAACTTTTGTAACCTTCTGACAAGCAAAGTCAATGGGAAAGCCAGATTCACTTAACAACCTGGCTGCTAACTTAATGACTGCAATGGTTCACTTAACAATTGTGGCAAGAAAAGTTGTAAAAGGGGGCAAAACTCACTTAACAAATATCTCACTTAGCAACATAAATTTTGGGCTCAAGTATGGTTATAAGCTTGCAAAACACCAAAGTCAATGTAGTCATTTCTTTCAAAACACACATCTCTTCTTTTTCCAGAATTTCCTTTTTAGGAACTTATCTTTCCATTGCTTTCTCTTCTTTTCTTCATGAAATATGCATATTTCTAAGTAAAAGACTACAGCAAAGATGCCATGACTTTAATTTTCCAAAAATTCCAATAAAGCCCTGAAGCTTGGAAATAAAGATTGCTGGAACCTGATATTTTATTTTGAAATATGCCAGGTTTCCATTTAAAGTTAAATTTTAAACTTAAAATTCTAAACAAAAGTGTAAGAGATAGAGGGCTCTGCAGACAACAAACTATATAAGTATGGCTACATGGAATGGAGAAGCCTCACATTAGAGACTTATCCCACCAACAATGTCAACAGTCAAATTTAATTAGCGCATGCAGTGACTAAACATTGTTTGATCGGGATTTTTTTTTTTTTTTGCAACAATACAAAAATCTGCTAATCAGTTACTAAAGGCAAAAGTGGCAATATACAGCATAATTTGCAATTCTTTCAATCCAGGGGTAGGTTGCTGCTGGTTTTACCATTGGATGCCAGATGCACTGCACGTACGTGCACTGTTCAGTGTAAATTGTTTTTTGTTCATGCGCAGAATAATTTATAATGAACTGCGCAGGCGCAATCACTAAAAAACAAAATGGTGGCAGCCCAGCGGTGGCGAGGGAACCAGTTCAGGGGCATTGCAGGCCTGGGTCACTGCCGTTCTGCGACCCAGACCTAAATTCCACTACTGGTTCGGTTGAACTGGGCCAAACTGGGAGCAACCTACCTCTGCTTCAATCTGGTGAAACGTTTTTAAAACCCTACAATAGTCCACTATACAATATAGCCCTCAGAATATTGTATGAAAATAACATGAGTGTGTCTATTGAGAAAATTGAAAAGACTGCCTTGCTAGAAAATATCTCTCCTATAATCACCGGTAATGAATTCCTTCTGTGAATCAAACTACGGTACATTTGAAACCAGGGCTGCTGTTTGTACATGTTCCTGATTAGACTGTATAATTTCTTTTCTAGTTTTGTTAGCTACACAAAGCAGGTATTCATACTTGCCTCTAGTGTTTGAGCATTAGCACTTTGAAATTTCTAGTGCTATAGTTTATTGTGTGGGTTTTTTTTTTCTTTACAGTAATGATCAGTCATAGAAAAACTAGCACCAATGCTAGAATGGATTTTTGATTAATCATTTTTTTTTGTTCATCATTTTAAGGCTTTCCTGAAAAAGGAATCACTGAATAACTATCACCTTCCTTCTAATGTAAACATGATTATCGAAGGAAGGAGGTTCTCTCTAGTTCTTCACTTTTCAGGCTATTGTTTTATTGTACAAATGAACATACAGGACTGACTCAGCTAATGCTGAGATTTCAACTGGTTACAAGATCTGCTGTTAGGTCATCCTATTTCCCTCAGAATCTAATTTGCAATATTTGTCATTGAGAACCTGATGCAGTTATGCAATATAATATATGGGCTGACAAAACGCCAGAAGCAGAGTTAGTAAAAAGCTACTTTAAAAAAATCCTTGTGCCATGTAGTTGTGCCATGTGGTGGGTTTAATAGAAACCCACCAAACTATGTGTGATAAGAAGAACTCTATTGAGAATGAGGACAAACTATTCAGTTGAGTGAGGGACCAAAGAAACCATTCCATTTCAAGGTAGTGCATTTTGGACACGGCTAACATCAGATGTTAGGCTAGCTATCAGAAGGCATCACATGATAGATTTTAGCCATCAGAAGGCATCACATTTTATCCTATGGAGAATCATCAAATGTGGGTATCCAAATTTATTCTTTGGAGTTTACACCATCCAATGGGAATTTTGCTCATGGACCTTTGCACTTTGCAAACGTATAACATATACGCTACGTTGATTATATACAACTTAACTAAAAGTTTTTCAATGTAACTGAAAAAATACACTGTGTAAAAATGGATCTACTGTGACATTTGCAAGCTTAAGAGAAAGTGGTTTCTATATATCATTCTAATAGACAGCAACATTATGGATAGATGACATCAATCTTTCCCAAGTGCTGTGATAACATGTTTACATTGGGTGGGACATTCAACACTCCAATACATTTTAAAAATGTCAGATTAAGTAACCTGAACCATTGAGGGATATCTGATTGCCGTATCTTTTGTTCTAAAAATAAAATTAGAATAGTAGAATATTACCAATATGACCACTAATGAAATGTGGGATTGTGCTTTCCCCCCCATCACTTAGAGTTCAATTCTTTTTTCTTGTACCTAAGAATACGAGCTAGGATGAAATAGGGAACGGCGGACATAGTTTATTGTGTTTATTGTTCTCCTTTTATTACAATTTTCTTTTGTTCTCCTAGAAAATGCATTGGGACCTTGCAATGTCTTTATTCTAAAGCTTAGTCCCTAACAGCTTGCAAGTGACCTGAGCCTTATATTCTAAATTAGATTCTGCCAGTCTCTGAAAGGGTCTAACATTCTCATGTAACTTTTAGTTTTACGCTCCGTTATCTGCAAAAGTGAGACAATTAAAACAAGGTTAACAGGGACCCCCAAATTAACATACATTGTCTCTCATCATGATGCATTTTAGAATCAATAGTATACATGCTACATCCTTAATGAATTTAATTAATTGTGTTAGACTGCCGTAGTTTTAAACTCTTTTCATTAGCTTACCCTCTACAGTTGTAGTTAATGAATCCACGCAAATGTCTTGATTTGCTGAATGTTCTTCAAACACATTCATTAAAAACAATTTTTATCAATTCAAGCTTATTATCAGAAATGAAAAGAAATCAATGTGTGCATTTTGACCATTTTTCCCCCTTAAAATTACCAGATGACTTTTAATTTATCTCAGGTAAAATTGGATTTTGCTCCAAATCTTTATTACAACCAACTTTTCTATCCAGTTCAAGATGGATCAGATAAAATCAATAAATTGCTGCTTTTATTCACTTGCTTATCATTTGCTTTCTCTCCCAGATTCAGTCACGTTTTATACGCCTCCCTTACTCTTTCCCTGCTGAGCTGATTTACCATGTAATTAAGACTGATGGAATTACTGATGTTTTGAAGACCTCATGCTCAGTCTATAACTTTACAATGCTTCTGAGCCTCAGTTTTAGTTCCCTGTTTATTTATTTCTTTAAAAAAGCACCTTGTCATTATTAGGAAGAAATTTAAAGAAATTTATTTCTTTTAAAAACGTCCTTGCCATTAAAAGGAAGAAATGTCTATTTCTTTCAAATTTTCATTGTCCCAGTCCTAATTTCTTTATGTCTGTGTTTGGGTGCTGAAGTCAAGAATGTAATTCGGTGCTGAAGAGTCTTGTAAAGAAGGTACAGCAGGGGTCCATTTCAACATTTTAAACAGGGGACCAATTCATGGTCCCTCAGACTATTGGGGGTTGGACTGGCTGGCTGGGTGTGGGTAGGTGGTCATGTGACTGGGTGGGTGTGGTTAAGTGGTCATGTTATTGTATGGGCATGGCCAATTTAGTAATCCATTAAACAATACACAAAGATTAAACTTTGTTATGCGGATGGAAAGCAGAGCTAGTAAAGGGATGCAGCTGCCTTGGTGTGTGTGTGCGTCTCTGTCTCTCTCCCTCCCTCTCTCTGGAGGCTGAGGAAGCAAAAAGTGGGCCCATTTTTAACCCCTTCGGCCTCCAGAACCACTCTGCCATCCAAAACAGGCCAGTTTTTGGCCTTCTGAGGCAAAAACATGTCTCGTTTTTGCCTCCTCGGCCTCCAGAAGGTGGGAGGGGGACGATAGGTAGGTGGAGTGATGTGGGTGGGGCATCCTTGTGGTCCCTTGCAGGCCAGATTAATTGTTTTGGCATGCCATATCCGGCCCCGGACCGTAGTTTGAGGATCCCTGAGCTACAGTTTTGTTTTGGATGACAAAGTAGATTGGAAAATACTAACTGGATAAGTAGCACTAAAATTCAAATAAAGTTGGCATGCATCCTTCAGATTAGAATTATTTCTTGTACTTTCTTGTACATACTGTGTGACTTTACCCCCATGTCCGTATAGTTTTCTTAGAAAGTGCAGAAACATGGGTTTTGAGGATAGTTTTCAATATCCAGACTACATTAAAAGCCTCAGTCCAAATGCCAAACAACATGATGGTGCTTAACTTTCAAAACCAACCAGGGCCAGCAATTATAATCACCTGCTCAGTTTTCCAAAATTACATTTCCCAATTTTTCTCAAAGAAAGCCATTTAGTTTTCTGGTGACCTTGGAAGAATGACTGATAGAAAAAACAATTCTCAATTATTTATACAATGATACTGTGCTGACGTTTCTTGAATTTTTATTTTTTTGCCAACATGGCTTCTGATATCATAGTATGTCAGTGCATTTTTTTATTGAAAAAAAAATAGTTTAATGATATCTTTGACTTTAGTCAAGGATGTAAGATGCATGCTGTTGGTGCTGACTGACATAACTATAAACAAAGATATATAAGCATCACAAGCCTATCTTACTTTTTTCCTTTCTTACCCAGGGAATATACTTTATAAAGGCCATAGTTTTTTTCTCTTTTCCTTTTCTGTTTCCTTTTGTTACTTTTTTCCTAACGTTTCCTCTTGCTAGCTGAATAGCAGTTGTTTCAATAATTAGTATATCCTGTGTTATGAATAGCAACGAATGGCCAGAGACACATTTAAATTGAACTTACAGTATATGTTGGGGTTATAAGTTGGATTTAACTGATTTTTATTTTGCTTCATTACCACACAAGCAACAATCTAATTTATACTGCAATATGATCATTAATATTACTCATAGATCTATATACTGGAAAAGGAAAAATGCTGCTTAAGTCATTCTCCATTTCATTATACTGATATTCTTTGCACTATTTCTCTATAATATATTACTATCATTTTAACAATATTTCATCTGCATTTATAAGCTAGTAAAGACATCACAGCAAGACAGAGCCAGAAGAATAAATTCAGATAAAATTGTGGTATCTTTCCAAAACTCTACAGATGCAGTTATGTTAGCAATGATCTGGATTTTTTTAAAGAAGGAATAAGAGAGGCAAATGTTATTCTTCTTAATTTCCCCACATCCTGTACTTAATCATTCCAGGATGCTGCCTTAACTTTTCTGTAAATCCTAACTTTCTTGGATACTTTTGAAAAGGTATTGACTTTTTTTTAGATTTATATTCTACTTTTCCCAGGAGCTTAAGGCATCATGTGCATGAAAATAGCTTTACTTTATACCTACAATAATGACTCTTTTAGTTATTAGGCTGAGAATATATCTTTCCCCCTACACTAAAATGAAAGAAAAAATCAGGATATTTTTGTGGATGAAGATAGCTTTATACTTGAACTCCCATATCCTAGACAAAGCCTTAAGCTCTGCATCTCACTGGTAAACTACCAGTGTGTGGCATTAATTATGCCAGTAATTAGGTAGGTTCTCCTCTTTATTAAATGAAAATGAAATGATGACATAGTTAAGGAAGTTCTGATTTAAGCCAAAAGATCAACAGACTCTGTAATAATGTAAATATGTCTATTGATCTTCAAGTCACATGAATCAAATATTTTGGCATGTTGTATGCAAAAGGAGCAGGGGAAATTAACAAAAGTATTTACATGAATGTGTTAATTACTGCTTTTGTGCTTTTATAAAATTACAATATTGCATTTTCAACTGCAACATCAGACCCTTTCTTTTTATAATCTGAAATTAAGTAACTACATCTAATGTAGCCAGGAATCCTTTCTCCAAATATGGGTTTAAAAGAAAACATCAAGAAATCCATATAGCAGTCGTGCGTTGCATTATGGGTGCGGCACGCCCGCACACGACCTCCCTGCGCTCCCCCCACTTGTGGCACGCGAGCCAAAAAAGGTTCGCCATCGCTGCCATATAGTTTCAAATCATCTTAAAAATGGTGCCATATTGAATGTGCATTATAATCCACACAATTAGAGAGATTATGGGGGTTTGCAGACCTTTGCAAATAAAGGCTGGTTTTTACCAACAGTTTGTTGAGTTCATTGAAGCTCATGGCCTTTCTCATATGAAAATTGATTGGTAAAAGGGCAAGTTCTGAGATATGAAATTTTCCCCACTTATGTTTAGTCATCTTCCAACTTTCCTCATTGTCCTCAGTTGGGATATGTGCTAAGGAACTGAATGGACTCTGCAGAATGTGGGAGGCAACTGAGGCATGCTTGTACCATTGTCCAAGGTTCTGTTTAAGACAGGGGTGAGATCTTACCAGTTTAACAAGTGGTTTGCTGAGCATGCATAGCCCGCAGGAAAACAACTGAGGTGTGACAATCCACTCTGCCGCGCCTATCAACTGGACTAAAAAACAAGGAAATATAGGTGACTATAGATAGGGGCAGGCGGGCCCATCTGAAGGTCGGAGAGAACCAGTTCACTCACAGCTGATCTTTGGAGCTACCAGTTCGCCTGAACCAGGCCGAACCGGTACAATTCCACCCCGATTTAAGAGCAACTTCAACAGAAGATCCAATATGCTAGCTGGAAAATTCTCCAGACCTTCTGGAAATTGTGTGAGCCATTAATTGCAGGAGAAGACCATCCTATTAGTTCCTCCATCCCTGCAAAGAGAAATATTATTAGTAGTCTAAACCTTAAAGGAGGAAATAGTGTGATCATAACAATGAATGGATAGGAGATCAACCTCCTTCAGAGCAGGAAGGCAATTTTGCAAGCTTGTGATGCATTTAAGTAAGTTTGGCTAGTTGGGTGAGGCTATGATGTTATTGGTTGGGATGCATGTCCCTACATGCCAAGTGCATGCTGTAAAAAAGAAGGACTTCCTGTAAGAGTTAAATCAGTGGTAGGCTGATTAACTAGAAGGTGGAATAAAATTCCTCTGTCAACTATTTAGTCCCAGACAAATGTTTTGGAAGAAGAGGTAGTTGGAAGATTACAAGCAAAGCATATATTTCAGGAGGAGAACAAGGAAAGTGAAGGTCTCAGGGAAGAAGAAAATGGCCTATCTCCAATGACTAAACTTCAAGGTGAGTTTCCCAACTGTGGGGTTAACTGCACTGCTGGATTCCCACCCTTTCAGGACATGTGAGAAGCCTAGAAGCTATAACAATTTTAAAAGGGTTTATTTAGAAACTAGAAGGCCAGAACAGGCAACACCACCCTGCGTTTGGACTTCACATATGATCTGCGGCTGCAGTTTCCTGTCCTGCTTTCAAAGTATATTTTCTTGCTTTTGTTAACTCGAGTGCTGCTGTTCTTTGCTTTCTTCAAGATTAAACTTTGCACTTTGATTGGCTACTTGAGGGAGACCAGAACACACACACACACACACACACACACACACACACACACACACTTTATTTTTCCAGCAATAGGTTCATCTGCAGATTAACACAAAAAATACTGCTCAAACCCAGTAAGAATGTTTTATATATTTCTGTGCATATAATGTAGAGTATGTGAGCTTTTATTTTCTCTGAATCACCTATGTGTGGATTCCTTTCCTTTCCCTTCCTCCAGAAATAAGAAAATGTAACTTTTTAATATAAACTGGTTGTTTTGCCTTTGTATTTTTGTTGCACTTTGAAGCTTTAATGTTATAAAATGTTATTATGGTATAATGTTATTCTATTTTATATAAATGTATTTTACATACATACAATTTTCCAGTAACACTCATCCTCAAAAAGCAAAGTCAGTGGCAATTGCTTTTCTGGCATGGAAAGTAGGAAAGCCTAGCAGAGCAGGAATTGTCAAGTGGGAGAGTGTGATAGCCTTCAGTCTGAGCAAAATACCTTACAAACTGTTGCTAAAATGTCTTGGTTCACACATAATTTTAGTAAAGTGGCTGATTAATGTTCTGTGATCTGAACATAGAATAGGAACAGCTTAAGGGTATACTACTGATATACCTTACATGAGGAAGTCAGTGTTTCCAACTGTATATAAGTATAAAATATAGCTATCTAAATTTAAACAGTACTTGAAGGTATCTGAACTCACTCATAATAACTAATACAAATGTAGAAAATCATCAGGAGAGAAGCTGCTTTCAGGTTTTTTTTGTGCACAGAACATCAAATGCATAATTGGGCACAAATTGTAGATTTGTGCTTGGTATAATGATCTCCTGGCTGTCAAAGAAAAAAAAATCCCTTGAAACCCAAATAGCTAATCTATTTGATTACTTAGCGTATTTTTCGGAGTATAAGACGCTCCAAAGTATAAGACACACCTAGCTTTTGTGGAGGAAAACAAGGGGAAAAATCTGCTTCTGCCTCCCAGCGATTTGCCTCCTTGCAACAAACAGCAAACCATACAGACGATGTACACTGTTTGTGGTGTTACATTTCAGACTATACTTGTACAGATGCTGTTAAAATTGATGTGCTTTCTGGAAGTAGAGTTATTCTCTGCTATTTAAAAGAAGATGCAATGGCACTGGGCCTCTTCAGATCAAGCATTTATTTTAAAATGATCTTAATTTTGTTAAGCTGTCTAGAACAATAATAAAGCGGTTTTTAAAAAATAAGTCTAATAATTTGAACATTCTACAGGCATTTATAGTTATTGACTTACCTTCTTGCAGCAAAAGCAAGCATCTTAATTAGTCCAAGAAAAAAGAATCTGCTTCTGCCTCCCAATAATTTGCCTTGTGGAGCAAACAGTTTCACTTTCAGTTTAAGTGGGCCTTCTGATCATCAGTTGTTTCAGGCTGCAGGGATTGCTATAGCCTGTTGCAGCATCCACAAGCCCCATTTTCCCTTTTTTCTGCAAGGAAGTAAATTGCTGGGAGGCAGAGGCCAAAGGGTTGGGGCCGGTAGGTGGGTGGGGCTACATTCAGTATATAAGACACACACAAATTTTCACCCTTTTAGGGGAGAAAAAGTTGTGTCTTATACTCCCCAAAATACAGTACTTACTTGTTTGTTTGTTTGTTTGTTTGTTTGTTCCACACATGTCCCTTACAAGGTGACTCTGGGCAGTATCTAGAGATACTTAGTGATTTGGAAAAACTGTATTTATCTCTTAGGGTGAATTATAATTTTGCCTAATTGTATGGTACTAGCTGACTCCAACGCTGGCCATAGGGGGCGAACAACTGCCCCCTGTGGAATGGGCGCGCAATTTGGGTGTCCTCCTAGATGCCCGGCTGTCAATGGACGACCATGTGGCAGCCGTGGCAAGGGGGGCATTCCACCGGGTTCGCCTGGTGCGCCAATTGCGCCCCCTTCTGGACCGGGATGCCCTACGCATGGTCACTCATGCACTGGTGACGTCTCGCCTGGACTACTGTAATGCTCTCTACATGGGGCTTCCCTTGGGACGCGCCCGAAAACTGCAGCTAGTCCAGAACGCAGCCATGCGGGCAGTCATGGGGAGTACCAGGTACTCCCACGTAACACCGCTCCTGCGCGAGCTGCACTGGCTACCTGTGGTCGTTCGGGTGCGTTTCAAGGTTCTGACCACCATCTTTAAAGCGCTCCATGGCATAGGGCCTAGCTACCTGCGGGATCGCATCCTCCCACACACATCCCTGCGGCCAATTTGCTCTCACAGGGAGGGGCTTCTCCTGGTGCCGTCCACTAGGCAATGCCAACGGGCGACACCAAGGAGTAGGGCCTTCTCTGTGATGGGCCCAATCCTCTGGAATGACCTCCCCCCCGACATTAGAACCACCTCGGACTTCCGCTCCTTCCGGCAGAAACTGAAGACACACCTGTTCCGACTGGCTGGCCTGGCATAATTTTAACGTCTACCTCCTGGCATATATATTTCTTACTGTTTTTTTAGGGGGATTGTTCTTTTAAACTTAATTTTATAGGATATTGGGGTTTTAAATTCTGTACATTTTAAATTATTTACTTAGCAGTGCAGTTCTGTATATCTTTTTATCCTCCTCTTATTTATTTATGTATCTATCCACTTAATAATTTTAATTGTTTAAATTTTATAGTTATTTATGATGTATTTTGATATGGACTGTACACCGCCCCGAGTCCCTTTCGGGAGAGGGGGCGGTCTATAAGCGCAAATAAATAAATAAATAAATAAATAAATAAATAAATAAATAAATAAATAATAAATAAATATGGTACTAAGAAGCTGAGCTTGTGATCAGAAGGTCGGCAGTTCAGCGGTTCAAATCCCTAGTGCTGTGTAACGGAGTGAGCTCCCGTTACTTGTTCTAGCTTCTGCCAACCTACCAGTTCAAAAGCATATAAAAATGCAAGTAGAAAAATAGGAACCTTTTCGGTGGGAAAGTAACAGAGCTCCATGCACTTTCAGCATTTAGTCATGCTGGCCACATGACCACAGAGAATGTCTTCGGACAGCGCTGCTTCTTCGGCTTTGAAAAAGAGATGAGCACTGCCCCCTAGAGTCAGGAACAATTGGCACATATGTGAGAGAGGAACCTTTTCCTTTTGTCTTACGGTGATAACTGCCTTGTTGTCAAATGAAATTGTGTCTTACAGTAATCATTTTGAGAAGAAAAATGTTCTCATAAGACGAACCAATTCTTATTCAACTGATGAACACGCATCCTTTCATGCTAAGGATAATCTTCTGGGATGGAATGATTGTGGATGATAATTACAGAGTTAATAAAATGTAATTATGATAAACAAGTAGGTCATGTGATACCTCTTCTGCCAGATCCCAAGATTTTAGTAATTCTACACTATTTAGATAAGTTTCTTGAATGAAAGAAAATAGTGGTTGTAGTTCATACTCGCCGCCCCGAGTCCCTTGGTGGAGAGGGTGCGGCATATAAATTAGATTAATAATAATAATAGTAATAGTAATAGTAATAATAATAATAATAATAATAATAATAATAATAATAATAATAATAGTAAAATTTTTCATTGGCCAATTCTAAACTAAATGTAGACTGCCAAGTAATAATGAATTGAATCTGTATTCCCTATTGACTTTTTTGCTGGGATGCTGCAACCATTATAAATACATGCTAATTGCCGAGTGCCCAAATTTTGATGATATGACCACAGGGATTGTAAATGTGAAAATGGTCATACATTACTTTTTTCAGTGCCTTTACAACTAAATGGTCACTAAATGAATGATTTGTAAGTTGAGTTACATGTATATGAGTCAAAAATCGTTCATGTCACAATATGATTATTGAATCCCATCTGTTTCTAACTTACCGGAAAAGAAGTACGGCCTCAATGTTAAGGGGATGTTAAGCAATTTATAAATAATTAGCCTCAATGTTATTTTTAGACTTGAAGAAATATCCCTAGAAATACAAATAGTTGTGAAGGAACAGTAGGGGAAAGATTTTCCCCCCAATTTCTTTCTATCTGAAAGCATCTCCACTTTGAGAAGGTGCTGAATTACGATAGTCTTTTGCCTGATTCAGCAGGGTTACGTTTAAGCTCTTATTGGATCTCAATTGTCACATGAATTGAGCCAATAGTATGACGGAACAGATCCAAGGATATCACGGCTGCCATGAAGTTCTGAATTTCTTCAAAGGTCCCAATTTCTTCAAGTTTGGGAAGGGTGAGTAATATTTGGATTGTTTGTTCATATTTCTAGGGCAATATTTTTTATTATATTTCATTTTGCTATAAGCTGCCAAGAGCCAGGATGATTTAGAGGATATGTACAAATATGATAAATCAATGCAGACTTTTAAAAGCACTTAACTCATCTTTTCACTTTCACTCTAGATGTATATTCTTTTTCCTTCCCCTGAACATGTTCTACCACATGTGTTTATTTTCTTCAGCAAACTATACTTCAGCTTACATGTTATTATTAATATAAATAATGCTAGAGGAAAGCAATGATAAATATTCACATTGCAGATTTCAGTTGTTCAGAATGCTTCAGGTACCCCATAAGCTTAATTTCCTTCTGTTGAAAAGATTTTCACTTTCTCTTTCCAATACTAATTGCAAAATATATAAGTGGTGGGAGGTGGACAGTCTGGACCGTTGCTACCCACAGTTATTTGATCATTTATTTATTACATTTAAAATTCAATGACTCAGTCACAAAATCACAATAGTCAAGGGCTAGAAAACTAACTTTTTTTTTTAAAAAAAGTCTCTCTCTCCATGCTTATATTTTTAATGGATTGCCTAGGTGCCATCAAATTGTTCTCAACTGCTAATGACCACATAGATAGTTTTTCTCCAAGACAATTTATTCTTGAGCTGTTGTTTCATGTCTCCCAAAGGTGCTTTCATTCTAATTGAGTCCATCCACCTTGCAATTGATTGTCCTCTTCCTCTCTTCTCTCCTTTCAGTTTTCCCAGCAATAAAGCATTTTCCATAAAGTTAGGTCTTTGCATAATGTGTCCAGAGTAGGATAATTTGAGCCTTGAGTAAGAACTCTGAGTAGATTTATTCAATGATCCATTAATTTGTTTTCTGGCCTGTTCATGATCTTCTCGGGAGTCTTCTATAACACCAAAGTTCAAAAGTGTCAAAAATGATCTTCCTATCCTGCTTCTTTAAAGTCCAAGTTTTGATTCTGTCCAATATCACAAAGATTACTATCGCTAGCCTCCGTTGTATTTTTTGAAGCGTTAATACCACCTTATAATGCCTTGGTAAGATAATATTTGAAATATTGTATCTAGTTTTCATCAGCTCGATATAAAAAAGATGTTGACACTCTAAAACAGTGATGGCAAACCTATGGCATGCGTGCCACAGGTGGCACGCGGAGCCATTTGTCAGGGCACGCGAGGCGCTGCCCTGTCAGCTGGCCAGCATGCATGCAGGCGCTGGCCAGCTGAGTTTACCCTTTTTTAAAGCCATTTTTCGCCCTCCCCAGGCTCCAGAGGCTTTATAGGAGCCTGGGGAGGGCGAAAAGAGCCCCCCTGGCCCCCCAGAGGCCCTCCGGAGGCTTCATGAGCTTCCCTGAAGCCTCGGGAGTGCATAAAACCAGCCCTACGGGCAAACCGGAAATTCAGGAACGCATTTCCAGTTTGCTCGGAGGGTCGTTTTGAGCGCTCCGAAGACTTCAGGGAAGCCTCTTGATGGTCCCTGAAGCCTTCGGAGCGCTCAAAACGACCCTCCGACCAAACCAGAAGTGACTTCCGGTTTGCTCAGAGGGTCGTCTTAAGTGCTCCAAAGGCTTCAGGGAAGCCTCTTGATGGTCCCTGAAGCCTTCGGAGCGCTTAAAACGACGCTCCAACCAAACCGGAAGTGACTTCCGCTTTGCTCAGAGGGTCATTGTGGCTGCTGACCACAGCCTCCTGAAGGTCCCTGAACCCTCTGGAGGGCTTCCCGGGGGGCGGGGGAGGCTGTTTTCGCCCTCCCCATGCTCCTATAAAGCCTTTGGAGCCTGGGGAGGGCAAAAAAAACATGCAAAAATTGGGGGGGGGGTCGTGCATGTAGTGCATGCATGCGCGCTGGGGGGGTGTCGCACATTGCATTTTGGGTGTGGCACGTCTGCACACGACCCCCCTGCGCTCCCCCCACTTATGGCACGTGAGCCAAAAAAGGTTCGCCATTGCTGCTCTAGAAATAAAAGAGCAATAAATATGATTAGGGGCCTGGAAGCTAAAACATACAAAGAGCAATTGCTGGAATTTGGTATGTCTACTAGTTTAATTTAATTTAATTTAATTTAATTTAATTTAATTTAATTTAATTTAATTAGCACTTCTAGACCGCCCCCTCTCCCAAAAGGGACTCGGGGCGGTGTACAGTCCATATCAAAAACATCATACATAATAACAATTAAAAATTATTAAATGGATAAATACATAAATAAGAGGAGGATAAAATAGACAGAACTGTAATTGCTAAATAAATAATTTAAAATATACAAAGTTTAAAACCCCAGTGTCTTATAAAATTAAGTCCCCTAAAAAACCAGTAGGAAATATATATGCCAGGAGGTAGACGTTAAGAATTATGCCAGACCAGCCAGTCGGAACAGGTGAGTCTTCAGTTTCTGCCGGAAGGAGCGGAAGTCAGTGGTGGTTCTAATGTTGGGGGGGAGGTCATTCCAGAGGGTTGGGCCCATCACAGAGAAGGCCCTACTCCTTGGTGTCGCCCGTTGGCATTGCCTAGTGGACGGCACCAGGAGAAGCCCCTCCCTGTGAGAGCGAATTGGCCACAGGGATGTATGTGGGAGGATGCGATCCCGCAGGTAACTAGGCCCTATGCCATGGAGCGCTTTAAAGATGGTGGTCAATACCTTGAAACGCACCCGAAAGACCACAGGTAGCCAGTGCAGCTCGCGCAGGAGCGGTGTTACGTGGGAGTACCTAGTACTCCCCATGACTGCCCGCGCGGCTGCGTTCTGGACTAGCTGCAGTCTTCGTGCGCGTCCCAAGGGAAGCCCCATGTAGAGAGCATTACAGTAGTCCAGGCGAGACGTCACCAGTGCATGAGTGACCGTGCGTAGGGCATCCCGGTCCAGAAGGGGGCGCAATTGGTGCACCAGGCGAACCTGGTGGAACGCCCCCCCTAGCCACGGCTGCCACATGGTCGTCCATTGACAGCCGGGCATCAAGGAGGACGCCCAAATTGCGCGCCCGTTCCACAGGGGGCAGTTGTTTCGCCCCCTATGGCCAGCGTTGGAGTCAGCTGACTGAACCGAGGTGCCGGTAGCCACAGCCACTCAGTCTTGGAGGGGTTGAGTTTGAGTCTGTTGTCCCCCATCCAGACCCCGACGGCTTCCAAACACCGGGACATCACTTCGACAGCCTCGCTGGGGTGATTTGGGGTTGAAAGGAAAAGGAAAACTAAGGATGATCTGATAGCAGTGTTCCAATATCTAAGTGGCTGACACAAAGAAGAGAGGGTTAACCTATTTTCTATAGCACCTGCAGGCACTACATAAAGCAATGGATGGAAACTAATCAAGGAGATGACCAACCAAACAATCAGTGTAACGACTTGCCTGTAGAGGTTGTGGGTGCTCCAACACTTGAGTTTTTTATAATGAGATTGAACAATCATTTGTCTAAAATTGTATATGGTTTCCTGCTTGAGTTGAGGGTAGGACTCAAAAACCTCCAAGGTCCTTTCCAATTTTGTTAGTCTGTATTTTGATCCTTTAGTGTTAATGGTTGATAATGCAAAAGCTATCCACCACTTTGATATCTTCCTTATGAATTCTAACGCTAGTTGTCATTAATTTGGTTTATGTTATATTTTATCCCTTTTTTCATTGCATTCCTTGAATTTAATACTAGGGCTTGCAGATCCTTTGCATTTTGGCTACTGGGGTAGCATCAGCCATATACTACAGGTTATTGATGATTTTTCTTCCAATTTTAAAACCAAACTCCTCATCTTCCAATCCAGCTTCCCTTAATATATTCTGCACATAAATTGAATAAATATGGGGGACAGTGTGCAGTTTTGTCACACTCCTTTGCCAACCTAGATCCAGTCTATTTCACCATGTTCTGTCTGACTTGGCTTTCCGACCTGTGTATAAATTGATCATGGGGACAATGAGATATTGTGGGATTCCTATTTTCTGAGCACAGTTCCACAACTTCACCTGATCAGCTCTATCAAAGGCTTTTCTATAATTGATGAAGCACATAGTGACTTCTTTTTTATGTTTTTTTTGACTTTTTCAATTATCCAGATAATGACTCATGTTTTTAAGCTTTTTCTAAAACCAGATTGAACATCTAGCATATATTTTTCCATGCAGAACTCTAATGGTGTTGGATGACTTAAAGCATTATTTTGCTAGCACATGTAATTAAGGTTATTGTACATTTTTTTTTGGGGGGTGCGTGTGTGTGTGCATGTGTGTGTGTGCTTAGTTAAGTCTCCTTTTTTGATATTGGAATCTAGATTGACCTCTTCCAATATGGCCATTACATCATTTTCGAGATTGGCTGACATAGCTTGGTTAAAATATTGACTGATTTTTTTGTGTGTTGTTTGCCAATTTTCAGTGAGTATTCTATCAGTTGCTGTAGTCTTCCTATTGCATAATGATCAGAGTGCTGATCTAACTTCATCTTCTAATACTAGTGGTTCTTCTATGTTGGGAATAGAATATCTTCTAAGTTATCTTGGATGTTGACATTTCTACTGAATAGTATTTCAATGTACTTCTTCCATCTTCCTTTGATCTTCTTTGAATTGATGATTAAATGTCCATTGGCATCCTTTAGCATATCAATTTGAAGTTAGAACCTCCATTTGAGTTCAGAGATCTTTGAAATAATCTTCTCTGGTTTTCCATCTCTGTTGCCATCTTCAATGCCTTTATAAATGTTGTTGTAATGTTTCTTGTCTCTTTTAACAGCCCGGAAACTGTTAATTCCTTTATGAGATATTTGGCGTCAACTTCTCTTTTTGGCAATTTTCACAGCTCATTCTGATATTCAGCTTGCTTGCTTTTATTTCTTCATTTTTGGCAGTGTATTTTTACATACATTCTTAATAACTTTAAGTTTATTCCATAATTCATCTGCTTTTCTATCAATGAGTTTATGACTTCAAACAAATTCCTGATGTTCTCTTTGAAAATGATGGAGATGTATTCAAGATAATATTATGAAAACTTCTTCTATTACTTCTTCTTTTTCTTCTTCTCCTTTCCCTTTCCCTTCCCTCCTCCTCCCTCTCCCCTCCCCATCCTATTCCTCTTCTTCCCCCTCCTCCCCATTTCCATTCACTCTTTTCCTTCTTTTCTTGTAGTTTATGATGTAATATACGTACTTATTTTTAGGTGGAAAGGGGAAAAAAAGGTTCAAATTGAACTCATCTCCTTGTCATTGCTTTTTTGTAAAATTAAACAGAATTGAGACTTCCTATGTTGTGGAATTCACTACTACAACCTAAAGTCCACCAATTCAAGTGGTAATAGTATCAGTGAATATTAATCAAAATGACTATCTAATCTTTAATATTCAAGGCAAAATGCTTCTCAACAAGTGATTTTGTCTTGCCTATACAGCTGATCCTCATTTAATGAATATTTCTTTAGTCACTTAAAATAGCACCGTATGAGTGATATTTACAATTGAATCTCATTGAAGCATGCCCATGCCCATGCTCACATGATCATGATTTGCAACTGTCAGAACTGGCTTCCAACAGACAAAGTCAATGGGAAGGTGGAAGGAAATTGGAAGTTGAGGCCACATGGAGTCCTTGCTTAGTGAGCTGCATGATCTTTGCTTAAGGATAGCGCCCAGGACTGCCAGAACTGCCATTGCTAAGAGGCATGCTCATGTGGTTATTCAGGTTATGATTTAGCAACAGATTTTCCATTACCAATTGTTTAAGTGAAGACTATTGCATCTGATACTGCACGTATCAGAACCAGAGATGGGTTCCTACCAGTTTGGCTGAGTAAGTAGTAACTTGGCCTGCCACGCCCCTGAATCGGTTGTTTCAGCAGCGCCATAGGCACCGACATCTTGTTTTTTACTTCTGCGCATGCGCAGAAGCACTTTTAGAAATACTGTGCATGCGCTGCACGGCCCTGAGCTAACCGGCAGTAGCAGCAGCTGAAACCCACCCCTGATCAGAACTAACTAGGAGCTATGATTATAAAATGATGGCTTGTTGGGAAAAAAAGCACTGGCCTTAGCTCAGTGAAAGTAATGGATTTATGTACTATTGGAAGGGTCAGTACAAGTTCAAAACAAAATATAGACTACAATTACTAGAGGAATGAATAACGTAATCAAGGATATTTCCATTTAATATTTTCACTTATCTAGACTGCATCTACAATGTTAAGAAAATTAAGCATTCTGGAAAGCTGTAATCTAAATATCTAGCAGACAGTTCTTTAAGAAAAGCAAATTGATTGAAATGCAGGCCCAACACTTTATGAGCTACTGAAATAGATTTTAATGTTTTTTCCCCATAGCAAATTGTAATAAGAGTATTGGTAGAACTAAGTGGAGAATATGAAATCTTGTTTGAGGGAATTAAAAAAAACCTCACTGATGATATAAGATATATACTATACAGATGGAAACATTTTTTTTACCCATTGAAGCAAAACATTGCGGATATTGACTTTTTCCTATTTTGAGATTCCCAGTCTGTAACCTCATTAGGTTCCTAAAATAACTCAGGCCTCATTGGCGATATTTATTTGTATCAAGAAATCAGTAGGATTCTTGATGAAAATACAATGTAAGTTCTGATTTCTTAGTTTGGGATTTGTGAGAAATAAATATACCAGCTGCTCATCTTGGCTGAAATCCGCAGGGAAGCAGAATGCTTAGTAAAGTTAGGAACGATGCCCATCTTTGACAAACACTGTCTGTTGAAGTGTTAGGGCTCCATAGCCAACTGCTCAGTTTTGTGTGAATGACAACATGGTAGCATGAACATTTAACTGCAACTAGCAACAGACAGCACTGAAAGAAATCTTCAGCATTCACACCAATAAATAAGCAGCGGGATTATATTCACTTGCATAGAGTGACTGCAAATAATTGTGTAGCTGTGAAACAATAAAAATTGCTTTGGAATATGCATTTTTTACTGATCAAAGATTTATATATTAAACACTTGAAACCATTAGAGCTCTCAAATAATCAGTTACAAGATAAAAATAAATAGAAAATTTATTTTAATCCCATTGTTCAGCTCCCACCATTGTCCTTTGAGCATTTTAATTTCTAGTAATGTTTTTTGATTGCATACTAACACCTACATACAAAACCATGAACTGAAAATTTTAACCATACTTCCTGTCTGATCCCATGAAATCACTAGCCACACTTCATGCAGGTTTTAAGGTTGTAACATCTGACATGGCTTACCACTAGAAGGCAGCAAAGAGATGGCAGGGGGAAAAAACATTTGCTGTGATAAACTGGTTGTTGAAAAGACAGGTTTGAACCCAGACATGGCATTTCCCCAAAAACCGTGCTTGATGCATGCTGCATGTGCAGTGCAACAAAAAATGCTCTGCGCATGCGCAGAAGAAAAAACAAAATGGCGGCACCTCTGATGCAGCCGAGAGAACTGGTCCAGGGCGTGGCAGGCCTGGGTCACTACCGGTTCCAGCGACCTAGGCCGGCAAGTTACTACTGGTTCGGCCGAACCAGGCCGAACTGGTAGGAAGCCATCTCTGAACGCATTATTTCAAGATATATGTATATATTTATCTCTGTACCAGAATAAATTTGAGGTTGCTGGAAACATCATGCCAGTATCCCAATTCTTTTTGACATGGTGCAGAATAGAGATGGAATCATCAGACTTCTTTGTTTTTGTTTTATTAATATAAAAGGGTTAAATCTAGAACAACCAAAGCCTTTGGGACAATCCACATTACTTACCCAAAGTATTGTTTTCAGATGTGAAAACAATGGGAAATTTTGTGCAGATAGATGATAGATAGATAGATAGATAGATAGATAGATAGATAGATAGATAGATAGATAGATGATAGATAGACAGACAGACAGACAGAAAATAAACTATTTTAAATCCTCTAATTTTTATCACTTGACTGTTTCTCTTTCCTTAGCTCAGCTGAGTGTTTTGTGAGCTTCCTATGATTGAATGGAATAATGCTTGGAGAAACTGGTTTTCCAAAAAGATAATCTTAAACTTTTTCAGGAAAAAAATTGGGAGACGTCCAAGTTAAATCACACTGTGAATTTAAGTAAAAGTGTAAATAGCCAGTAGGGCAATTAAGAGTATCCAAAAACTAAATATCTGATTTGGGGGTAGATAGATGATAGATGATAGATAGATAGATAGATGATAGATGATAGATAGATAGATAGATAGATAGATAGATAGATAGATAGATGATAGATAGATAGATAGATAGATAGATAGATAGATAGATAGACAGACAGATAGATAGATAGATAGATAGATAATCAAGTCTTCATAGAAAGTTTTAATAACTAGGCTATTCTCAAAATAAGTAAGGAGATTTTATTCTAATCAGAAAAAAGAAAGAAACTTTACCAAAAAAAGACTACAATAAAACCAAAATTCACAAGTTAAAACACTGTTGTGATTCCAATGATACTGATAATTTTGCATTCTCTGAGGGCACAATAAAGTTTCACAACTATGAATATTTCCTGGCATGCCAGTATATTAGCCCGTTCAAATATTTCCCTGGGGTATTCAGTGGTGTAATGATAGTTAATGACATATGAAGTGCAAGAGTCTGTATGTTCTTTTTTGGGGGGGTTTGGTAGGAGGAATTTCCATTCATTTAATTGTGGATGAAAAATGAATATTTATTTAATCCAAACAGTGGGGATGACATGTCAAAAGTAGTTAGTGATTTTATTTTTGGTTCTTCCTCCAGTTTTTCTCCTTTGGGTCTTTTCTTCCATCAAAGATAATGATACACTAAGACAAAGTTTTCTGCTTAACAGCAAAGCGAGCAGAAGGCACCCAAAATACATGTAATCAATAAGCTAAACTTCCTCTATAATGTATCTCAGTTGTAAAGATGTGCATATGTTCCTTTGTAATTAGCCAATTAATCCTACAAAGGAAAAACAGAATGCCTAGCTGAATAAAAATCCATAGATACTGGGATGTTTTAAAATAGTTTATAATAAGTAGTGTTAAGTAATTAAGCTCCCTGTTAGAAGAGCGAGTATGCAGAGAAGCGTAATGAGAGTGATATGGAATAACAGGCACAAACCAGCATACAGAGACATTGAATAGTAGTATGAAATATAGTAGTTTACTATGTAGAAATATAGAAGTATTCAGAGTTCTGTTAACAGTCCAAGTCATACACGGTTCAGTAATTCAGTTATCAATATTCTCAGTTTAACCCACACCATAGCTAACAGTAACAAACCACAATACCTCAGTAAACACCAACCAGCTTCTAACAAAAACAGAGAGAGAGATCTAACAGCCATTCTGGTTCCCTCTTATAGCTGCTTGAGGTAACAAACCAATTACACCTCTGAAGTATTTAAAGTAACAGTAACATGATCATAGCATAATATACATTGCCAAGCCAAGCCTAGAATTACATCCCTAACAAGTAGGATGCTATGTTTTGAGATTGATATTGTCTTTTTTTTTTAAAAAAAAAAATTGGTTTTTACAAAATTGTTTAAAGGAAAAAGGGTAAAAGAAAGGGTATAGAAAATTTTGACAGCTACATCATGCGGGGAAGGGAATCCCCCCAAATCTCGCAACTTTTACAAAGAGAAATAAAAAAACATCAACATTTGCATAAACATTGGCAGTTTGGGGTTTACATTAAATCATCAGTATGTTCAATCATTTTTGTATCACTTCCAAAAATTACATTATAACAACAATTGCAATAATGTTTCAATTCATTTTTGTGACCTGAGTCTTCTCAGTGTTGAATCCTCCCCCCTGTCTTCTGGCAGAGCCTCGGCCCCTCCCTCCTTCATATCTTGTGTACTATCCCCTGTTTCGTCTAGGAGAGCATTGTGTTTTTTAATGAAAGCCTCCGCTTCCACAATTGTATTAATTCTAATTCTGCTGCCCTCCCAGAAAATCAGCATATCTTCTGGCAATAACCACCTGAACCAGACTCCTTTCTTATATAATTTATTTGCTAAAGAGGAATATTTCTTCCTCTTATCTCTTACTTTCTTTGGAATTTGTTTCAGAATGGTTATTTCTTTGTCTTTATATTTTAGTGGTCCCACCCTTTGAGCTCCTAGACCTCATCTCTTGTGGTCTTTCTAAAAAAATTAACATGGACTTCCCTTGGAACATTGTGTGTTCTAGCGTATGCTGAATTGATCCTGTAAATCAGGTCAATATCCCACCAGAGCTACTGTTTATCTCTTTTGATGTATTCTGCTAAAATTGTGCTCATAATCTCCTTAAGATCTTCATTCTCGGTTTCTGGCAAATTTTGAAATCTAAGGAAAAAGACATCCTTTCAAATTCCATCTTTATCATATAGTTTTCAAATTCTATATTCCCCCTCTGAATTGTCTTAACCTCCTCCCTCATCCCAACCGCACCCTCCTCCAGTACACCTATTCTCTGTTTATTTTGTGTGGCTTGTTGTTGCGTTTCTCTGAGCTGATCATTTAAGTCTGTCAGTTGTTTTTTCAATTCGTCCTGTCCCTTTAAAAGAGTTTGAAGCATTTGGTGTACAGATAAATCCTTTGAACTCTCTTCAGGAGGTTTAGGTTGTAAAAATGACACCAATTGTGTCTGTTGAGTAATCGGACTGGACGTGGAGGATGTCGGGGCCGAAGATGCCTTGCCAGGCGGTAATTTTTTAGGACCCATCATGAAGCTCAGAGATAATTATAAGTCTGTGCAAAAAAAATGGTGTCTGTGGAAAAGCACAACCGGGAGAGATCACGAGGCAGGCAAACCCAAAAGGGAATGTTAATCTTCCAGTGCAGCTCTAAGCAAGTAATTAAACCCAATATTCCAGATCCAGGGGAAGTGTATAGTAGAAGAGGCTCCTGGAGGTCTCTAGGGTGGAAAATAGTTCAAAGCCAGAAAAACTTCCAAGAAAGGAATTTCATTCGTGCAGACAAAGAAGAAGGAGGAGATCGGCCATCTTGGCTCAGCCTTCACAGGAGGTCAGAAAACAACAAGTCAAAAGTTCCCATAAATAGTTTAAAGAAAGATCAACTCAGCCATCCTTTCTCTCGCAATTGTAATAAAAAGTCATTCTCCCATTGCTTAAGGGAAGTGAAAGTCGGTTTTTAACTCTCTCTCCTCCGAGAGAGAGAGACATTGCGAGTGCCGCTTTTCCGAGGGGGGAGGAAACCCGCCCCCTTGCAATCTTAACTCTTCCAGAGATTGAAACAAAGTTTTAAAAGGACTACTGTTCATCAAATTGGATAAATTAGCAAGAAATTCGGGGAAACTTCCCACCTCACCGCACTTCAGCTATAGCCTTCAAGTAATTGTTTCCTTCCAGGCTCCACTCAGCGAAGATGCGCGTGCACCCCCATGCTTCCCAGCTCCTGGGGCGAAGCTGGAGACACCCCCCCCCCCGTGGCCGCCGCCGATCCAGGGAGCCCCTCCAAAGGTAGCCCACCGAAAAGACGAGCTGCGGACGCGCACGTTCGTCGCCTTCGGGGACCGGAAGTCGTCTCCCGAGATTGATATTGTCATGTCAGCAGCATCCGTGACATGCAAATAAAAGCATACATCCAGTGAGTTCAACACATATATCATTTGACTGCAGATGCCTATGTTTTGGATTGGTTTCTGGGGATGGGATAAATTTTATTTTTAAAATGTATAGAAAAGAAAAGAGAAATGTCTGTCATTGTGTATTTACGGAAAAAGAAGTCTACCCCCCTCCCATCCCACCCTTTCAATATTTCTAAAAAGAAAATATTACATTTACAAAGATTTTGGAGGCAGATTTCCTCCCTCCCAATGTAATCTTTCTTTTCCTCCTGAGGGGTGAGGAAGAGCGAGAAAAGTTGTCTTTCACTCAGGTAAATGCATTTTGAACTTACATTTAAAAAAAAACCCTTTCTTCTGCTTACCACATTCTTCTTCAATAGTCTTCTCTTCCCAATCAGTAGCTTTGTTTGTTTGTTTGTTTATTTATTTATTAAAAGTCCTGGTCCTATTAGACCTCTTGGCAGCTTTCGATACCATCAATCATGGTATCCTACTGCAATGACTGGGGGGGGGGGTTGGGAATGGGGGACACCGTTTTGCGGTGGTTCTCCTCCTACCTGTCGGATCGATCACAGTCGGGTTGACTGGAGGACGGAGATCAACCCTGAGGCGCCTTACTTGTGGGGTGCCCCAGGGATCGGTTCTCTCACCCCTCCTGTTCAACATATACATGAAACCGTTGGGCGAGATCATCCGTGGTTTGGGGTATGGTATCATCAATATGCTGATGATACCCAACTTTTCATCTCTACCCCAAACGAGGCCCTCGATGTGATGTTCCAATGCCTGGAGGCTGTACAGATCTGGATGGGGAGGAACAGGTTCAAGCTCAATCCCTCCAGGACTGAGTGGCTGTGGTTTCTGTCATCCCAATTTGTGCATCTTTTTCCATCTTTGATGATAGGGGGAGAAATTTTAGCCCCCTCAGAGAGGGCCCACAATCGGGGAGTCCTCCTGGATATGCGTCTTAGTTTAGAAGAACACCTAATGGTCGTGACCAGGGGGTGCTTTTACCAGGTTCGCCTGGTATGCCAGTTGCGCCCCTTCCTGGATCGGGATGCCTTGTGCACAGTCACTCACACCCTCGTCTTCACTCACCTTGACTACTGTAACACTCTCTACACTGGGCTGCCCTTGAAGAGCACCTGGAGGCTTCAGCTGGTCCAGAATGCGGCTGCACGGTTTGTCATGGGGGTACCTAGGTGCTCCCATGTTATACCCCTTTTAGGCGGCTTGCACTGGCTGCCAGTTGTTTTCTGGGTGCGATTCAAGGTGTTAATTATGATCTTTAAAAAGCTCCATGACTTAGGCCCAGGGTACTTGCGAGACCACCTACTGCCACCGGTAGCTTCCCACTATCCAGTACGATCCCAAAGAGTTGGCCTCCCCAGGGTGCCATCGGCCAGGCAGCATCAGCTGGTGACCCCCAGGGGGACAGCCTTCTCTGTGGGAGTGCCTTCCCTTTGGAATGAGCTGCCCCCGGAGCTTATCATAAATCCCGACTTCTGGTCCTTCCTGTGTGCCCTAAAAAGTTGGCATTTCCAGCAAGCCAGCCTGGCCTGAATAAAATTATTAATTTTAATTGTTATCTTTAATTTAATTTCTAAATCTCATTGTAAATGTCTATTGGGTTTTGGGATATTCTATTTAATCTTTCTTTTAACTTTTGTAATATGTGTTTTTATGTTGTACTCTGCCCTGAGTCCTTTGGGAGAAGGGCAGCATATAAGTCCAATAAACCTAAACCTAAACCTTATTCAGCTATCTGAGCTGCAAAAATGTGACTGTGGGTAGGAACAAAACTCCAACAATATTCTAAATCTCAGAATTACAAAATTGCCAAAGGCAAAATAGCTAGAAGTCATTTAGAATCCACATTCAGAGCATATCAACAGAAGGAGAAGGACCCATTCACAATTACATAGGTAATGTTGTAGAATTGAAGATATCTGTAGTTTTATTTATTTATTTATTATTCACACTTATAGACCGCCCCCTCTCCCGGAGTAGTACTGTAATAACCTTAGGAAAACTTGATTGGAGAAGATTGCCCAAAGCATTTTAAGAATTGTTGCAGCAGTTTTTAAATAGCTAGTAATGGTTAAAGTATCAGCATGGAACAAGCGCTGATCTTTCTGTTCTAATTCCTCAGAGAGCTTGAGCAACAAAACCTGTGTCACAGAAATATCAGGTTTATAGAGAAGAAAATCAGACCTTGGAAGAAGGTGAGGGAATGATGACAATGAAAAATAATAATTATAAACGCATGTTGCCTATGCTTTACGAATTTGATTTTTTATATTAATATTTTAGTGTACAGTATTTTCAACAGTACATATTGTTGTGCAATGGACTTTTATAAATTATTTAGTTAATAGTTCATCTTTATTTGTAATCGTCTTCCATAGTTGGAAGCATGGAAACATCTCCCAGAAACCAGCCATGATGAAAGAAACAAAAAATAATGATTTTAGACAAGGAGAGCCAAGGTTTTTCTCTAAAAATGAATTACACTTGAAGAATGATTCTACTGGTGTTTCCTCTTACCTCACCACATGTTTCTCTTCTGGGCTGAATATATTTTCTTTCAGCATTTTTGGTTTCTCAGAATCGAAAGGAATGAGTGCCTGCAGTTATTTTTTCCACACACAAAAAAAAATTGTAGATACATTTTTAAGAATAGATTTGACAAATTATGTCATCAAAATCATATGTGGTTTTTGTATTTATAAATGTAAACCATCCAGAATTTCTGGAAGTTGTGCAGCATATAAATGTAATGAACTGCTCTCTTTCTCCCCCCCCCTTCCCTCCCCCCTCCCTCCCTCCCTCTCCCTCTCTCTCCACACACACACCATGAAGGATCATTTTGTCCATCAGTACAGGAATACAAATGAAAACTTCTTAACAACTGGTCTTTTTTCTATCCATCCACATCTTTATGCCATTCAGATCAGTCTTAACTAGCTTGCTAAGTCAACATGTTGCCAGCTAGCATGTCAAATGCCTTACTGAAATCAAAATTAATTTTATAGCAGTGTTTCTGAACCTTGGCCATGGGAAGATGTGTAGACTTCAATTCCCAGAATTCCTCAGCCAGGAATGGAGATGAAGCCCACACATCTTAAAGTTGGTAAAGTTGAGAAAAACTGTTTTCCCACTATCTACCAAGGAATTACGAATTTAATTTAATTTAATTTAAGAAACAAAAATGAACTGTTAATTTAGCATGCTTTTCTCCGTTACTCTTTCTAATGTGAAAGCATAAATGTACCAAATTAAAGCTTAGAAAAATGAAGAAATTAGACGAATAAAAATAGTCAGATCTGTCATTTGCTATTCTGCTGATCACAACCTGTCATTAATAATTGACCGTTTCTGGGGCTGGATTTCTTCTAAAGCACAATGTTGATTCTTATTCAGCAAGATTACTGCTTTAAAAGAATATGAGTTCCTTCAACTTGATCAATCACAAGCTTCACAAATATCAACAATTATACAATATATATGTCTTTCTCCTAGAACTCATTCAATTCAGTATTCATCATCATATATCACTTATTCTCTCACAAACCCCTTAATATTTATTTTGAATTTTCTATTATTTGTACTTTTAATTATTCAGGAAAAAAAGCTAATGTCAAGTCTAAAGAAAATACTATAATGTTATGACCTTCAATAGATTTGAAATAACTAGGATGATGTTGCACTACATTTCTGATTTCTTTTAGACCATATAGTTCTTTATTATGTGACAGGCATAAACCTCAGTGTGTAAGGTTGGTGATAAATATACATCACTGTGTAATTCTCCACATATAAATTCACAACTTCTCCTTGAAAGCTCTTTCTCTGTGAAATCAGTTTATTTTATAAGGCACATCATGACTCTTCTATATTTTCTTACATTAAGAAAAAGCATCTGTCCACGTTCATTGATTTTTCAGCTTTTACATTTCTGACTTTGATTATGCATTTTCCATTATAGGTTTAGAAGATCAATTGTTTCTTTAGCTGGATTTCAGTATGGCATTTTTGAACTCATTCTGTACTAGGTTTTGCCCAAACTAAACCCTGTTCAGTTATTCATTTATTTTCTTGTTATACATTAAAGTAACCTGTCTTCTCTACAAGTCTGAAAGAAGAGGCTGCTACTTTGAACTATTTAATGAGAGTCTTAAAACAACTGCAAAGATTTGTGCAGAAGCCTGGAAAAAAAAAATCAAGCTCCTTTACTGAATAGGAAAGTTGTGTGGTGCTGGTGGGGAATTCCCCAGCTGGCTGGGGAATTCTGGGAGTTGAAGTCCACAAGTCTTAAAGTTCCCAAGTTTGGACACCCCTGATTTAGACTAAGGTAAAATAGAGTGGATAAATGTTAGAAGCAAGACACTGAATTTATATGATGTGTGAACCAGGCAATCAGAATCAAGCCATGATATAATACAATACAATAGCAAAGTTGGAAGGGACCTTGGAGGTCTTCTAGTCCAACCCCCTACCAAGGCAGGAAACCCTATACCATTTCAGGCAAATGGCTATCCAACATCTTCTTAAAGACTTCCAGTGTTGGGGCATTCACAACTTCTGGAGGCAGGTAGTTCCACTGATTAATTGTTCTAACTGTCAGGAAGTTTCTCCTCAGTTCTAAATAGCTTCTCTCCTTGATTAGTTTGTGATTTACCTGTGTGGGTATTGAAGAATATATGGATGCAGCTCAACTATTTTTTTTTCAATTTTTCTAACTGAAGTTTAAAGTTGATCATCTGAGTGATTATTTATATTCCTCCTGTTCTCAGCACCCTTCAGAATCCTAGAGCAATACAGCCCTAACCAATCAGAACATTATATTAACAATTATTATCACAGAACTGAATATTTTATTAATATGATATATTGTATTTTGTTGTAACTTCCCTTCAGTAGTAGTCCTTTGGCTTATAAACAGTTTATTCAACATATCTTTGCATAATAACCATATCCTATGCCTAATCAAGTTGGTTAAGACTCTGAATTCCATCACACTTTTATTTCTTATGTACTGCTTTGCCAAATACATTGAAATGTACACTTTTAGAAATACAATGAAACCATTAACTGGAATTCTAATAGCATCAATTAGCTAGAATAATCACTTATGTTACAAACCAATAATGCCTGGTTTACAACTAATTCCAACTAAGCAGCAAATTGATCTTCAAGTACAGAAGCGGCTTTGGGGATTTGGTTTTGTTTTGTTTTGATGAATTAATATGAAATAGAATGTATCATACAAGGACATTAGAAAGATTTTTAAAAAAACCAAAATTATTTCATTAAAGGATGAAGTTATCTAGATAGTTGTCTTCCTCTTTCAATAAGCTCTTTATCTCTTAAGTGCTGGCATCTACTGTGGGCTATTAAGAAAGGCTTGGGGGTTGCTTCCTGCCTTTAAAACACATTTCTCCATTTCTCATCTACGGAAATATAATATTCTGCATTTTTTAATATTTCCAAAAATATTTCATTCTTCGGGGGTGAGGGGGAGGCTTCCCACAGTATAGATTGATTTTGCACAAGATCTTGGTGATGCTAGTCTATAAGTGCTGGATCTATTTATTAAATATGTGTTTGATTTTCTGTTGCATTGTCAGGATCAACCATTTCATAGTCTAGCTAAACAAATGGAAACTTGTAGAAATGCATTGACACTGAGGAAAAAGTAAGAGAGGGAATGTGGTTACCCTCTTCTGCTACGCATCAATATTTTGTTAAGATTGTAAAAGAGAAGAAAAAAATAGTTAATCCCTGATCACTAAATGGAAAATAAAGCTTTCACTTACCTTTTTATATTTGAGGACAGGTGAAAGATATCATATCTATGACAGCCTACCTTAATGTCCATCTGAAGTGGATTCTTAAAAGTAAGTGGGTGAATACTATCTGGAAATGTGCAATCCTGTTCTTTTAGTGATTATCTAATGAATGTAACACCAATTCAGAATAGCTTAGGTGCAGCAAAAAAAGATGGCTTTACAAACCCATTTAACAAGATGAGTATGAAGCAGCAGCATTAACTGCTAATTGTTTATACAGTCTTCTTGTAGAAACTTTCAGAGTGAAATTAAGGAGGTAGGATAGCATCATTCTCATTGTACTTAATGATGAAATATCACAAAAGACTAACAAGAAAAAACTTCTATTAACTACAGTACTTAATAAAATAGATTAAGAGGAGTAATGTATTAGGAGAATAGTACAATTGATCAATTCTTTCCCACCCATGTGATTTTTGAATATACTTCTGATTTCTCTGAAATTGTTAGCAACATTAAGGATTAATATATTAGTTTTAAAGAAATCATGGGTTCAAAAGAATAGTGCAAACTAGAACAATGTTCCCACTTTTTAAGTTTCAGAGCTGCTGAAGGACTATATTGTTGATAAGAATGTATTGGTCAAATATCTTGATAAATATTTGATGAAGTTAAAATGAAACCATCAATCATCCCTTCACTCCCCCCACAAAAAAAGCCATCTAAACCAGTTGTTTTCACTCTCTAAACATCTTCTGTAAGGTATTGCACTATGGGTGTATATCGGGGTGGGTTCCTGTCAGTTCTAACCTCTTCTATAGAAAAGGTTCCACAAATCTACCGTGCCATTTAGAACCGGTTCCAGCTCCCTCCCCCTGCCCATCCACACCACGCTTGCCCCGCCTGCCGCTCACTGATTGGCTGGCTCACCAATTGCCCCGCCCACCTCTAAGAGTCCTATCTAAACCTTAAAGTCTTAAAGCTGTCAAGTTTGAACATCTCTGGGGTTTTTTTTCTAAAGGGTTAGGGGTGCAAGGGTCTTGTAACTTGACAGCTTTAAGACTTGCATACTTCAATGCCAGAGTTCCTGAGCCAACATGACTGGAGGAGGAATTCTGGGAGTTGAAGTCCACAAGTCTTAAAGCTGTCAAGTTTGAACATCTCTGGGGGTTTTTTTTTCTAAAGGGTTAGGGGTGCAAGGGTCTTGTAACTTGACAGCTTTAAGACTTGCACTCTTAAATGCCAGAGTTCCTGAGCCAACATGACTGGAGGAAGAATTCTGGGAGTTGAAGTTCACAAGACTTAAAGCTGTCAAGTTTGAACACCCCTGGGTTTTTTTTTTTAAGGGTTAGGGGTACAAGTGTCTTGTAACTTGACAGCTTTAAGACTTGCATGCTTCAAATGCCAGAGTTTCTGAGCCAACATTTTGGTTGCTAAGCAAGAGCGTTGTTAAGTGAGTTTCACCACATTTTACAAGTTGGCCATGCCCATTCACACATGACTGCCAAGCCACTCCCACCCGGTCACATGGTTGGCAAACCACTCCCACCCAGTCACATGGCTGGCAATCCACTCCCACAAAGCAGGCCATACCTACAGAAGAGGTTCTAAAATATTTTGAAACCTACCACTGGTGTATATGTGTTTTAATTTTACCTAAATCAATCAATCAATCAACAATTTGGGTGCAGCCATCAATTAACAGGTTTTTTAAAAAAAATTCCAAAGTATACAGCTTTAAAATAACTGATTATAGAACTCAATTGAGTCAGGCAAGATGAATATCAATCTAATGCTAAAAAAGAAATATAATTGATTATGTTCCACCAAGTCACTGTGGACGAGAAAGGTAGATTTTCTCCATCTTGACCTGTCTCTGACTTGCTGTTTCAAGTCTCCCAACAATATATTTATCCACTTCTGTAACTGTTTTACTTTACTTTATATTTTACTTCTAGTCATCCTGTTCTCTTTTCTTCTATTATTCTTAGTACTAGGATCGTCTCCAAAGAGCTAAGTCTTCACATGATGTGTCCCAATTAGAAAAATTTGAGCATGATAATTCACAGCTCAAATGAGAACTCTGGGGTGCTTTCTTGGCTGTCTAGACAAGACTCCAAAATAAAAAGCTAATAATTAAATAAAAAAATATGCATTCAGAAGTATCAATACATTTGCAAAATAGTATTATAAACAAAGATCAGGCTTAGAATGGAGTGGATAAATTAATTCATAGACTAAAGTGAATAAGATTTAAGCCATATTAAAATGCAGAGGCCAGGAAGTTTTGTTATCCTGAAGAATTGCTCGAATTACGGCTAACAATTGTACTGGAAATTTCTGATCATGGATCAAGAAAATATATTTTCAAAATACTGTAGAACAAGAATATATGGATAGCTCCTATATACTGTTATCCATTGGAAGTTATCTCTTCCTTAAATAAATGGAGAGTTAAAAATGGACCAAAGGCATCAAAAACACAACTCTTTGTATTTTTGTATGCTTCTGTATGTAAAAGGAACATCAACTTGGTTTCCAAGACTCTATAACCTAGGAATTCATCTTTTATAATAAACCTAATGGTGACTTTAAGAGAAACTAGCTTTCTTGGTTATTGTTAATAGGCTTGATACCAATGAACTGGCATTATCCCAAATATATTGTCTAATTTTGGAATTAGTGATGATTGTTGTAAATCTCCTCTAAGAATGGAAGGTCTTGCTTAATTCAAGAACCAGAATTAGCAGGAAAGTTTCCACTGAAGGAAGAAAGACATTCCTTTCATAACACATCCAACTGTGAGTCTCCTTTACATGGATCAATTTTCAGAGCAGATTATTGTCTCTCCTATGATGGGCCTCTCATTATTTTCCTTCTATTATTTGCTTCCTTCCATTCATACACTACATATAGTCTTGATTATTTTTCAATTATGACATATTTCTTGAATTATGGAAAAAGTAATGATTTATTTATTGTTGGTTATTACTGGTTTTGTTATTAACATGTTTCTTATAAAGAAAAGAATCACTACAGTTGCATATGAAAGGAGGCTTAAGACATATATATGTCTTCATTATATAAATTATATATAAAGATTATACAATATATAGACACACACATATGCATATACATACGCATACACATACACACATACATACATACAGTACATATATATAATAAAGGTTCAATAGAGAAGAGATTGTCAGGTAGATATTAATATAAAATAATTGCAGATAAGCCATTATTTGCCTTAATTGGAGATCATGTGTTTCAAAAGTGGCAATACATATTTAACCTTTTTTTTTCATGCGGTATCAAATGGCACTTGAACAAATGAAGCCAAACCTGACATTTAAAGTTAAATTAACTACATGTTTCAGCTGCAATGTTTTTTCAAGGGAAATCCTAGTAAATTGTGTTTCTTGCTCAGAAAAGTGAAAATGTTTGAAAACAGTGAGGGAAGTTAAAGTATTGCAATAATATAGTAATAGCAATAGCACTTAGACTTATAAACTGCTTCACAGTGCTTTACAGCCCTCTCTAAGTGATTTACAGAGTCATCCTATTGCCCCAACAATCTGGGTCCTCATTTTACCAACCTTGGAAGGATGGAAGGCTGAGTCAACGTTGAGCTGGTCAGGCTCAAACTGCCCAACTGCTGGCAACTAGTAGTCAGCAGAAATAGCCTGCAGTATTGCATTCTAAGCACTGTGCCATCATGGCTCGGTGGTGATCACCTTACCTGGTTTTTTTTTAAAGAAGAATAAAATGTTACTCATAGAAAAAATAAAATTGTAATCATCTTGCAACCAGGAATTGACACAACAAAAGCTGGAATATTTTATATGTTCTCTTACTAGAAACAATGGGAATTCGAAAATAACTTCTTTATTCTTTTGATTATAGGTTTACAAAATTAGTTGAGACTTTCTCTATGCTGACTATTTGTTAGATCGGGTAAATGAAAGAGACAGACTCAGGCATAGAAGCAAACAGCAGCTCTTTATTAGAATGAAGTATGTATAATCCAGTGCCGCTGGGTTTGACAGCAGCCCTTTTATAGGGAGCTGTCAAACGGCTGGGCCAATCACCATTCAGTATTTTCCCACCGGATTGGAGGACCTTGGTGGAACCTACCATACTGGCTGTCAGTATGTAACACTATTGTTATCAATTCACTGTATTCAATTCATGGATTTCAGGCTTGGAATACTTTGCAGATTCATATTTTATGTGGTTTGAAAGATAAATTTGTTCAATAGGTTTACATCCCACATTCCTGATAAGATCTCAAGATGGTATAAATATCACTTCCTCCTTTAATTTCCCCTTACAATAACCTTGGTGAAATAGAATAGATTGAAAAAATTCTGCCCCACAGTCATTCAGGATCTTCTAAGTCTGAGGACATTATCTGCATCTCTCTCTCAGACTCAAATTAGCACTATAAGCAGTTGACCATACTGTAAATGGTCAAGATCATGTGAAGTGTTAATACCACTTTATAATGCCTTGGTAAGGCCACACTTGGAATGCTGCATTCAGTTCTGGTTGCCGCGATGTAAAAAAGATGTGGAGCCTCTAGAAAGAGTGCAGAGAAGAGCAACAAAGATGATTAATGGACTGAAGACTAAAACATATGAAGAACGGTTGAAGGAACTGGGTATGTTTAGCTTAAGAGAAAGAAGGACTAGGGGAGACATGATAGCATTGTTCCAATATCTCAGGGGTTGCCACAAAGAAGAGGGAGTCAAACTATTCTCCAAGGCACCTGAGGGTAGAACAAGAAGCAATGGGTGGAAACTAATCAAGGAGAGAAGCAACTTAGAACTGAGGAGAAATTTCCTGACAGTTAGAACAATGAATCAGTGGAACAGCTTGCCTCCAGAAGTTGTGAATGCCCCAACGCTGGAAGTCTTTAAGAAGATGTTAGATAGCTATTTGTCTGAAACGGTATAGGGTTTCCTGCCTAGGCAGGGGGTTGGACTAGAAGACCTCCAAGGTCCCTTCCAACTCTACTATTGTATTATATTGTAAATCATTTTGATGTTTCTGAACTTCTATTGCTTATTAAATAACTCAATTGAAAATATTTAAAAATATGTCAATATAAATTATAAATGCTATGTTAAAATACGTAGTGCAAAAGAAGCAGATTGGTTATATGGGAATCAGTTACTGATATCCTCTATTGATTAAGTTATGATTTGCTTAAAATTTTTACAAAGAGGTGGCCCCAATTTGCCTTCATAGGTTTATTTAATATAGCCAGAAGAGGCTTCTGCAAATACAAGAAAAACTTTGAAATTTTGCCCAGCCATATTGTGTGACCATGACTTATTCAATAAGCCTCAGCTGACATAACATATGAACTAGGAAGAAGTCAACCATATTTTGCTTTTAGTGCAATATGGAAACTCAGGCTGTCATTTACAGTTTTTACTAGCATCATGAAAACTAGGCTGACCTCTGACCTGGTGATCAGGACTGACTCTTATTTCTCCCTGGAGATAATGCTAAGAAAATGAAGAAATTTTCATTGCTTTATAGTATGTTCCCTAGTTCTTTGATGATTTTTGTACAGGGGTCCATTTGTGATAAACATCACTCTAATTCCTTCAAAGATGTGCAGACTAAGAAAATTAATGAATTCCCTTAGGCCAGTGTGCTGTTTGATATTCCTTCAGGACTGAGTCTTCAATCATCCCCAAGTACCAGAGATGAGTGATTGATAAGTACTGAGGGCCTTATCTTCATTCTGTTTAGTCTTATCTATATGAAAAGATTGCCAGGAATCAGAGAGAATTCCCCATGAGCAGGGAGTTAACCATTTCACCTTCTGGTCCAGTTGCATATTTTGCTCAGGTTTACAAGTCAATTTTGTAAATCTCCAGGATACTGTACATTGGTTTTCTCACTGAACTTGTGGTTATGGAGACAGTATCAAAGCCATATGCTTTGCCTAATTAGTTCTAAACCTCAATGTTTTCCTGATATTTTAAATTGGGGATTTTCCATCCATTTATGCTTAGGGACACAATGGCTCAGTGGCTGAGACACTGAGCTTGTCAATCAAATCTATAGTGCCACATAACAGAATAAGCTCCCATTACTTGTCCCAGCTTCTCCCAACCTAGCAGTTCGAAGGCATGTAAACATGCAAGTAGAAAAATAGGAACCACCTTTGGTGGGAAGGTAAAAGCGTTCCGTGTGCTTTCGGCATTTAGTCATGCCAGATGAGCACAGAGACTTCTTTGGAGAGCGCTAGCTCTTCAGCTTTGAAATAGAGATGAACATTGCCCCCTACAGTTGGGAACATCTAGTACATATGTGTGAGGGGAACCTTTACCTTTACCCATCCATTTTCTTTGTAAGAAGTTGCATCAGGTTTAGTACTTGTTTTTGCTTGTTTCACCTGCTAAGCAAATGCTTTTTGTTCTTGGATTGGCACAATATACTTTCCAAATACTATGTTAGTAATTTGATTTTGATTCCATGTGGTATTTCAACTTCCCATTTCACACCTGACCATTTATTACAGAAGTTCCCTATGACTGTTTTATGTCATTCACCAACAGATTGTCCTTGATTGTATCTTTCATTTTGGTTTTGATTTCATGGTACACCTAACCCAGACAAACTCATGAGACTGAATCTTGAAGTTATAAATTAGACTTAACTCAGGAATATTCAAGGGAAGCGGTGGCTCAGTGACTAAGATGCTGAGCTTGTCGATCAGAAAGGTCAGCAGTTCAGTGGTTCGAATCCCTAGCACTGTGTAATGGAATGAGCTCCCATTACTTGTCCCAGCTTCTGCTAACCTAGCAGTTTGAAAGCATATAAAAATATAAGTAGAAAAATAGGGACCACCTTTGGTAGGAAGGTAACAGCATTCTGTGTGCCTTTGATGTTTAGTTATGCCGTCCACATGACCACTGAGACATCTTTGGACAGTGCTGGCTCTTCAGCTTTGAAACAGAGATAAGCACCGCCCCCTAGAGTCAAGAATGACTTGCACATATGTGCAAGGGGAACCTTTACCTTACAGGAATATTTAAGAATGAATCCTCAGAGACATGAGGTATATTAGGAAAATATTTTTAATATTATACATAAAAATATTCCTAATATTCAGAATTACATACATTTTATTTGATTGTTAATGTGACTTTCTGGCTCTAGAAAATTTAGCAGGATTTTGAGGTCCCATATGGATTCTAGTTAGGGCTAATATAAGTATTGTGCTGAAAGCTTGCCAGGGAGTTCAACGCCTTTGTAGAGATAGCATTCGGTTTGAGATGTATACCCCAGGAAATAGATGAGTTGTTAGTTCGTAAGTCTAAGATGTTCCTCAACAGGATATTTAATCTAAGTCACATTTGATTTCTAGAATGGAAAAATGCCACAGAAAATTGACTCAATTGGTTCTGAGCATCTTCTTCCAACAAGCACCTTCAATTCAAGTGCGCTGGTGATAAGTAAACTGAGTTGAATGACAAGTATACAAGAATGAACAGCAACGGCAGAAAATAAATGGTTGTTCTCTGCTGATTTGGGTAGAGCTTTTCAATAAAAATTTCCAATATAGTGTTATCAAAAGAATAATTTGGGACCAAAATATGACCTGTGATTGCACAAGAACAAATCAGAATAAAACCCAGACAGATTGTGTGGAAAGTAGATTTATTTATTCTCAAAAGCAAAGAGGATTGTTTGGGTTGGTGACAACAGAAAAAAAAATGACGTACAGAGAGGTTGTTTTTTTAGCAGGGGTTGGGTCCCTGTTGTTATTGTTGCTTGAGGTGTATAGGTGTGTGCATGTGCAGGTCCTACTGTGTGACTCTGTCAAAAGGTCCTTCCTCTTCATTGTCCTTCCTTGTGTCTGTAAGCTTACCTTTATTGTGTAGATCAGAGGTGTCAAACCCAAGGCCCGCGGGCTGGATCCAGCTCATGGGGTACTTAGATCTGGCCCATGGGGCTGACAAAGGACTGGCCGGTAGTGCCTCTGCCAGCAAAAAGACAGCCCTCCCAACCTCTGTTTTCACTGGCAGAGGGTTGCAGGAGGCTGTCGTAGTCGAAAATGGGAGCTCAGGAACCCATTTTCTCTGGCAGAGCTCTCAGGCCACCACAGGCACCCCTGACACAAGTGGCATCATGCTGGCCATGCCCACCTTGGCCATTCCCACCCTGGGCCTCTGAGGTCAAACACAACTCTGATGTGGCCCACAATGACACCCCTGGTGTAGATGGTGGCCTATTTGTAGGTTTGAAGAAGTGTGGGTGAGCAGGTTCTTTGTCTGGTTAATTACTCTTGCCCAGATAATTGGCTTTACTAGTTATCAGTTGATTGCTTATCAGAGATCTGCTTTCAGTGATCTTTCCCAGATCCTTGTTAAAATACACCTGATTGCAACATAGTTTCTAGTCTTGATTGATTTGAGATGGTGGGAGAAAGCCTCCTATGATTATTACTGATTATTAAATTTCTTCCTGCACTGTAAAACAATGGTCCTTTTCAGATAGAAATATTCATACTATTGGATCAACTCATCTTTGGCTGAAATCTCTGAAACAAATCTTTGCCCAGTCAAACCTTTTACGTTTTTGTTTTGCTTTGTTTTATAACTGGATTATGAATATAGAAGTGAGTTTTATCATATATGTTAGACCTTTGTTCCTAAACCATAATGATAATATAACTGTACTATTTTTGGCTATGGTTTGGGAGATGCAGTTGTGATGTTCTATTTGTTCTAAATTTGAATATATTTTAAAGATGTTATGAACTGTATTTTCAATTACATCACTTTTATGCTTATTGTTAATCACTTTGAATTTCATCTGTTAGCAGAAAAGTGGGATATAAATTCAGTGAATGAAAGAAAATTTGAGACAAACATACCATTGAAATAAACAGGAAAACATAGTAATGAATATCTTAGAAATGCCTACATTTATCAAGGCATTTCAGGAAAAAGAATTTCCCTTGAGGCATTCAGCAATCTGCAAAGTCAACTCCACTGATCATTTGCTGCACCCAAGGCTTTTTAATTGTCTTTATTGTTACAATATAACATAATGATTAAAAACTGGTGCAAAGCACAGAATCTGCTACAGAAGCAAATAAAACTTTTGACCCAATGATTATCAGTGAAATATTTTTTGCACATGATTTTAACAACACAGAGACATTTTGTCTGTGGGGCAAAGTTAGGTATCTAGAATATATTTATAGATATATAGAAATGATTGGTTTGATTTTGGGAAAAGTGTAAACAATGGGGAAAGTTGTGTACATTACAGATCAAGACCTGAGATTTTCTAGACAATAGCAGTAACAAGAGGATTATAATGTATATTTTATTGGTTAACAGCGTGTTTCCAGGAGAAACATGAACCCATAACCTATCAAAAATGAATACCAGCTACTATACATATTTATAGAGCTCATTATAATCAGCAGGTTACTGAATTAATTACTTAATTAATTGAAGAAATGACTAATTACTGAAATTATTGAATTTTACATCAAATCTTTTCATGTATAAATTGTAATGTATTTATACACAAGCAAGCGAAAAGAACAGAATGGAATACAATGGTCATGACCTCTGTTGGTGTAAAATTACAAATTCTTATGAAGTATGTATATAACTGGGGCAGGTTTGATGACATCTGTTCAGTGAAAGTTGGCCCAATGAAAGCAGCAATTTTGCCCAGGGAGGTGCCACTCTACTAAGCAATGTCACATCACCAGATCCTGGGTGTCATGGAATGTAAGAATAACCTTAAGGAACAGAAGATTTCCAACCTAGATCAAAGTCAAAGAAATTTGAGTCTAAAGCTGAAATATAATTGGACAAAATATCTCAGAGTTCACCTTCCTACTTCGTGTAAATATAAAAGCATAGAGAGGGGAAGGAAAATTCAAACTTGCAAAATTCTGTTAGTATGATCCTATATAAAAAGTAGTATTAGCATTCATCATTTTGGTTTCCTAGTCTAGTTTACCTCAGAGCTGACATTGGGGTCTGAGAACCCAAAGCTACTGTCTTGCTACAGTTGAGTGAGAGTCTATACTTCACCATCCAGATCATCATAATCTCCAGGCACTTTGTGTACTTCAACAGTATCAGCTGCTGCTAGGCGGAGATATACCATTGATATAATCAGTGTATTACTTTGCCCTGTGGTTTCATGTGGATGTTAAAATAGATGGATGAGACATCTAGGCTCTGAGACACTTTAGCAGCTTAGGATTGGACCTTATTTTTTTTTTTACCAATCAACATCAAAGGAACTGGCCATATAGAAAAGAGAACCACTATAGATTAATTCTTCCAAAAGTCCAAAGCTGGTTGAGAACAATATTACTTGATGGTATTGAAAGCCATTGAGAAATCTAGAATAGTTACACTCATCTCCATGCTGACCTTATCTGAAGGTTATCCACAAAACAACAATTAGAAATGGAAGTTTGGAGATTGGATGAAAGATATTCACACTGTGGATCCAAGAATGACCTCCTGAGAAGTAGGCATACTAGCACGTCCTTCAAAGTAGGTGGTATCTCATCATCTTGAAAAAAGGGATTAAACATTACTTGGACTCAACCACATGCCAAATCCCAGGAGGCCTTGACCAACCAGAATAGGAATTGGGTAAGAACCAGTTAACAAGATTCTAAGAAAAAAATTCCACATTACATGAAGGTCATTATTTAAAAGAAATGATTGACAAAAAATAACCATCATTTGGGATTTATTGAAAATGATAGGCATGGTCCTTTAAAATGTTTATTATTCCCCATGGCCTTTTAACTAGTAAAGACAAATGTAAACCTCAGTTTCTTCTGAAAACACTTACTGACACAAATTGATTGATTGATTATCTAGTAAGCCATTTTAAAACCTGGATTAAAATAGTTCTACACTATCTTCCTCTTGCTCATTTACTACTTAAAATCCAGTGATCAGGCTAGACAGAAATAACAAATGGTTTTTACTCCATTTGCAAGTTGGGTTTTCGCAAAGGTATAATTTTATATAACATAACTTCTTCATTTTAGGAATTGAATTAGGATATGATTCTTTCTCAATAGCCTCATCTGAACATGGACAAAGAGTGCCATGCAAGGGATGCTATTAAATCACCTCTCTAGCGTGCCCACATATTGGTAATATAAGCACCCTCTTATGCAAAATAGAAAAAAAATATGTTAGTTTGGTATAGCCAAAGATATACTTTAGAGTCCCATCAAATTTTTTAGCTGTTCTTCAGAAGATCCCAATCAAAAATTCTGTTTGATTTATGCTTCACCTTGGTCCACGTATTATAAGAAATTGACCTGAGAGATCATAGTGTGAAGAATCTGTCAGTACAGGGTTTTTTCCCCTCAAGAAGTATCCTTACACATTGAATCAAAGACTCACCCCAGAAAGTTAGTTTTAGCTAACATTTCAAGCAATAAATTCTTGTGCGGTCTTCCACAGCAGAACAGCTTAGTTCCAGTTGAAGAAATGTGTAGGGTGGATTGAGGAGCACAAAGCAGGATTTTAATAAATTTCGCCTGAGTTGCTTCTAAGGACTTTATATCTTCCTAATGCAAAGTTGTTGTCCACATGGTAGGGAGCTCAGCATCATAGCTGAAATAATTTCACTGCTGCAGGAATGACGTTGTAACTGTTACATCCTGCAAATCTAATTATATTATTGGAAGCCTTCTGGGCATAAGCTATAGTTTCTCAGGGTTGGTTCCAAGAGGTAGTAGATTAAAAATACATTTCTAGATATTTAAAAACCTTAATCTGTTCAATTTGAATCACATTACTTTTCCAATTGTGGTCTCAGTTGGCACACTGCTTAGTAAATTAAACTAACTTCATTTTTGAATAATTAACTTCTCATTTTTCATGCTGCAACATATGCTAGAGTCTGAAGGCTCTGTCAAGGAAAACATGAGTTTCGGAGAGAACGATAGTGTCATCTGAATAAATTAAGAGGCACATAGAATTGCTGTCTATGAATATACGGTGGAACTTACATTTTGAGAATGCCTGGACTGTGGAATGAATGTAAAAACTAAATAAAGGACAAAGATACAATCTTGCTAGTCTGATTGTACAGTGGGAATTGGGGCAGAAGAAGAATTTGACTTGCATACAGGTATTATAATACTGCAACATGCTTAACTAGAATTATTGATGGTCAGTGGCAGTGGCTGCTGTGTGCAATCAATAATTTGGAAACCTTTATCTCCTATTATGAATTTGTTTGTTCTTAAAATTACAAATACTAAAACAAATTAATATAACAGAGTTAAAGTTTACAATACACAAATGCAAGAAGCAAAAATCATCATGGGGACTTAGCTTAGCATTTGTATCTGAGGGAATCAGTTCTGAATTTGGGAAATGAAGAATTAATATTAGTAAGTAATGCTCAGACAAGTGGTGGATTCTGGATCCCGTTGCAACCGGTATGGGTGGAACGGGGCCCAGTGTCCTCCACATGAACGTGCGCAGTGCGCACATGCATTCTACCCTTCCGCAATGCTCCAGCTGCTCGACAGAGCATTACGCATGCACTATATGCACCATGCGTGTGCGTGGAAGCGCCAAAGAGTTTAAAGACAGGTGAGGACAATGGGCGGGCAGGTGCGCCCTCCAGAGCACCATACCGGAAGGATACCTGGTGCTCCGGGCAGGCCCCGGTATGCCCATACCAGGGCGTACCACCTGCAACCCAGTACTGGCTCAGACCAATCAAAGAATCCTTAGTTTAGGACAACAGCCTCTAAATAAAGGAGTATTAACTCAATGAGAAACAAGTTCTAATTTTCAGTTTTATAGTGCTACCAATCAGTTATAGTAAATAGAGGCAGAGGTAATTGTGTGTGCAAATGTCCCTATGAACATAATGGACAGAATTAATTTCAGTCCCCATTTTTTTCTCTCTCTTGCATTTTTAGTGCTTAAATTTGGTAGAACGTGAAATTAATCTATCGAAAACATCTCCCTAAGAATGGGATTGAACTCAGTAGTTTCAATGGCTCTTTCAGTTCTGTGATTGACGAGGTTTAAATACATTTACACAGTTGATAACTTGGATAATACTATGGTATAAGTTGCATAAATGGAACCGTTCACATTGTTCCCCTTTTTCATAAAATACTGTCAAAGTTATACATGATAGTGTTTTTTCATTGACCATTTCTTTTTAAACTACTTTTGCATTGAAAAAATAATTTTCACATAACACAGATAGGCTCATTGATCATTCCTAACTATGGAGTCAACTAGAAAGACTTACTAGATAGATTTATTTATTTATTTATTTATTTTCAGTATTTCTAGACCGCCCCCTCTCCCCGAAGGGACTCGGGGCGGTGTACAGGTGTGTCATTAAAACGAATACAAAAAACGAATATCCCATACCCTTAAAAACAAATTAAACCTCATACACTGTACAATAAGTAAAAATTAAAAATTAAATTAAAAACAACTAAAAGTGTACCCCTAGAAAATTTTAAAAAATGCAGGCTTGAGGAACTAAAATTGGGAATTAGGAATTAGGCCAGGCCGGCTAGATTGAACAGGTGGGTCTTTAGTTTCTTACGGAAGGAGCGGAGGTCGGTGATAGTCCTGATATCTGGGGGGAGGTCATTCCAAAGGGTCGGGCCAATCAACAGAGAAGGCCCTACTCCTGGGCGTCGCCCGCTGGCATTGCCTAGTGGACAGCACCCGGAGGTGTCCCTCTCTGTGAGAGCGAATCGGTCGAAGGGATGTATGGGGCAGGATACGATCCCGCAAATAACTAGGTCCTGTGCCATGGAGCGCTTTAAAGATGATGACCAACACCTTGAAACGCACCCGAAAAGCCACAGGTAGCCAGTGCAGCCCGCGCAGCAAAGATGTTATGTGGGAGTATCTAGTAGCTCCCACAATTGTCCGCGCGGCTGCATTCTGAACCAACTGCAGCCTCCGGGTGCATCTCAAGGGGAGCCCCATGTAGAGAGCATTACAGTAGTCTAGTCGAGACGTCACAAGCACATGAGTGACTGTACATAGGGCGTTCCGGTCCAATAGGGGATGCAATTGGCGCACCAGGCGAACCTGGTGGAATGCCCCCCTTGCCACGGCTGTCACATGGTCATCCATTGACAGCCGGGCATCCAGGAGGACACCCAAATTGCGTACCCGATCCACGGGGGCCAGCTGTTCGCCCCCAATGGCCAGTGATGGACGTAACTGGTTGAACCGGGGTGCCGGTAGCCACAGCCACTCCGTCTTGGACGGGTTGAGTTTGAGTCTGTTACTTCCCATCCAGATCCGAACGGCTTCCAGACATCGGGACATCACTTCGACGGCATCGTTGGGGTGGTCCGGGGTAGAGATGTACAGCTGTGTATCGTCAGCGTACAGATGGTAATCTACCCCAAACCCACGGATGATCTCGCCCAGTGGCTTCATGTATGTGTTGAACAGGAGAGGCGAGAGGACCGACTCCTGTGGCACCCCACAAGTGAGCGGCCTCAGGCTCGACCTCTGCCCCCCTGTCAACACACATTGCGTTCGACCAGAGAGGTAGGAGGAGAACCACCGCAAAACGGATATGTTTGTACATCCTAAGCTTGGTTAGTGTTAAAGCTGGCTCGTTCTTTTGTGGCTGAGCATGTTGTGTGAACCATCTATTAGTTAATGGTGGCTATAATGTACAAATTTGGAAAAGTTTTAAACTGTTAAACAGATTGTATTGAGCAAGTCCAGTTTCAAGATCTGCTAGGCGGATCTTTCTCCTGTTATGTGATGACAGTGTAATCAAAATTGTATTGTGTTGAAATAGAAGGCAGGCACTGAATTTATCCAAACAATTCTTAAAACTGCCAAGTAAATAGTTTTGCATAGATGAGATATTTAGTTAAAAGACATTTGCTCTCCTCCTTCTTCCCATACAATTCCTGGATCCTTTCATATGATGTTTATTATGAACCTTCCATAGATAACGAAATGAACAGTCAATATTTGCCTGAAGCATGTAGAAAAATAAATGACAGAGTTGAAACCCAAAGGATGAAAGGCTAAAGGAAAATGTCTTCTAGCACATGCAAAATTGTCTTCCATTTTCATATGCAGAATCAACTCATTTCATCTGTCTGCCAGAAGAAAAACAGCTTCCTTGGCTGTCTGCTAGGCCATGGCGAATGGAAGAAAAGAGACGGGGGGAAAATATAATCAATTGCACAAGCACTTGAGAATAATTATAATAAATGAAAGATTTCAGGTTAAATAAGGGCTTCACCTTATTGATTAGAAAATCAAAGCTGCAGTGCAATGGTGTTTATTCAGCTGTGCATTACCATTAACACTATCAGCATAGTCATGATTTAGAGAAAAGAGAGTGTATGAAATTACCAATACAATACAATACAATAGCAGAGTTGGAAGAGACCTTGGAGGTCTTCTAGTCCAACCCCCTGCCTAGGCAGGAAAACCTATACCGTTTCAGACAAATGGCTATCCAACATCTTCTTAAAGACTTCTAGTGTTGTGGCTTTCACAACTTCTGGAGGCAAGCTGTTCCACTGATTAATTGTTCTCACTGTCAGGAAATTTCTCCTCAGTTCTAAGTTGCTTCTCTCCTTGATTAGTTTCCACCCATTGCTTCTTGTTCTACCCTCAGGTGCCTTGGAAAATAGTTTGACTCCCTCTTCTTTGTGGCAACCCCTGAGATTTTGGAACACTGCTATCATGTCTCCCCTAGTTCTTCTTTCTATTAAACTAGACATACTCAATTCCTGCAATCGTTCTTCATATGTTTTAGTCTCCAGTCCCCTAATCATCTTTGTTGCTCTTCTCTGCACTCTTTCTAGAGTCTCCACATCTTTTTTACATCGTGGCGACCAAAACTGAATGTAGTATTCCAAGTGTGGCCTTACCAAAGCATCGTAAAGTGGTATTAACACTTCACGTGATCTTGATTCTATCCCTCTGTTGATGCAGCCTAGGACTGTGTTCGCTTTTTTGGTAGCTGCTGCACACTGCTGGCTCACCAATAATTTAGAGTATTTCTTTTTCACCACCCTCAGTAAACAAAAAAAATAAAGTGAAATTGCAAACCCTCTTGGAAAGTCTTCTATAACCCAGACATAAAAGCCATTCGGATGTTTTTAAAGGATTTTTCATAAGTTAAGACATTTTTAATTTTTAAATAATTAAATAGTACTTAAAAAAACTAGATTTTTAAAAAAACTTCAAACCAAACAGATTCTGCTGCAAACTTCTTATTTTTTATAATCTAAGAAAATGAGTCCAGCTTACTCTATATAATGAAAGAAACGTGTTTCAAGGAAAAAGCAAAAGCAATAATGAAGAAGTTAACTTAACCATTAATGAGAACCTTTTTGCCTCTCCTATTTTGGGTTGCTACTTTGGCTTAAAGTGGATATAAGTTTTAAATGCATTTTTTTTAAAAAAGAAAATCAGTTCTGAAGCTGGTTTTGGTGAACATTTGTTTCTAAGTTTGACTTGAATGGACTTTTTGACAATCTTTTCCTCATTCTTCCGAGACAATGGTAGAGGGCTTGAACATTTCTCCATTTATTGTCCCTATTGAGAGGAATGGTTTAAAGACTTGTATTTATCCTTTACCACTCCAAGTAAAACCCAAGCAGGAGTAGACACAGACGTTTTTTGGACTATCTTTGGAGATGTTGTAGGGTAAATATTGTAATTGCCCATGTTGTGCACAAATAGTGATGGCATTGGTCATTATGAAGGATGACACAATTGTGCTGCATTGTATTATTTAGGTTCTTTCAGTCTCCAAAAATGCCACACTAACCATCCTCTTTTCCATCTGCCATGCTTCACCCTCTTCACAGCCATCACTTATATGAATAATAGACAATTTCTTGACCCATTGGATCATTATTACAAAGGAAGTTAATATAGTACAATATGACTAGAATATAATATTAGATTTTAGGCTGCTCATTTTTTTTTACCTCAATGCTAGATGGTCCTGTGATCATCTAAGAAGATTATGCATTATGCAAAAAAGTAATTTTAGTGACAAATGAACTAAATCATAATTTATCTAAACAGATAAATAGAATGACCAAAGACGGAGGGCCGGGAAGCAGTAGGAGTAGACAGGATTTTTGACTCTCTGATAGCTTTCCCATTGACTTTGCTTGTGGGATACTGGCAGGAAGCATCAGAATCAAAATGTGATCTTGGCAATATTGCAATGGCAATGACTTGGTGAAGAAAAGTGGTCTGAATATTGTGGAAACGAGTGACAAATTAGTGGATTAGTGGATTTTTGATTCAAAAATTGTTGTGACATAATGCCATTGGGTAAACATGAAATTACAACAGAAAACCTGACAAACATAATAACTGTTTTAGTAGTATATTAATTGCAGCTTTCATTATTTACATACATAAAAAACCCAAAGTGCTCCAATAGCTTTATTATTTTGCCATTTTTAACTGCACTGATCTTAGTGGTTATTATCAATATCTAGCACATATATTTTCTATGTGCACATCATGGAACAATTAAAATAAAAATAAATTCTAGAAAACAAGTGATTTTATTGTACTTACTAAATGCAAATAGACAAGGAGATTATACTGATGGATAAGAATAAATAAGACACTGATTCTGTGTACTGTGTTGTGGTTTGTTTAATCATGGTTTATTGAGTAAATGACACAATTGGTTGTGGTCACACCATATATTAAGCCAAGAAAAAAAAATCTTATTATGTGAACAAAACAAATAGCCAATTATATGGCTGTCCATCTCTCTGGGTTGCAAAAGAAAGCAAAAGTAGAATGTTCCATGAAAGAGACAACAAACAAAATCCCCAAAATGTGATATAATCAAAAGGCATCAGGGCTCAAACTGCCCCATCAGGACTGTTTTGCTCTGAGGATTAAAGTAGGATACAGCCTCCAAGAAGGATGCCTAACTTCTCAAGCAGGAATGTGAACAGCATCTGACCAGAGGCACTTCATCTGAAAATAAACACGAGTATAATTGCTGTGTTATAAAACAGGGGACTTTGCAATTATAGCCAAAGTCATAAATTACATGCCGTAAGATGCAAAATAATGAGAGAAACAAATTCATCAGCTTTGTTATTATGTTCACAGTTGCTTTGATGGTGCAAGTTTTATTTAGAGTAAGATGTTTTACTGTGTGAATAGCATGCTCCTAATCTTAAGAAACAAGCAAGAGAATGTAAAAGTTGGAAACGGGGGGCGGGGGGGGAGAGGAAAATGGAAGTTGATGACTTGCATAAGAAGTAGAAGACTAGAAAGAGGCTTTTATTATCAGAAAATGATAATCACATATAAATTACTCTACTGGATGAAACTCGCTTGATACCTAAAAGTACCCTATTTTTCGGTCTAAAAGATGCACTTCCCCTCCCAAAAAAGTGGGTGGAAATGTCTGTGCATCTTATAGAGCGAATGTTGCTGAAGCCCTACCCACATACTAGCCCCCACCCTTCAGCCTCTGCTTCCCAGCAATTTGCCTCCTTGCAGCAAACAGCAAACAGCCTGGTCAGCTTCAGCACAACCTGATTTAACACGAGCAGCTCATAGGCAGTTGGATTGGCCTCCTGGAATACTGCTGATCAGCTAGTCCAGGCTGTGGGGATCACTACCACCCATTGTCGCCATCATTGCCCATCGCCTCGCCACCTCCACATGCCCCATTTTTGGCCTCTGTCCACCTCATTTTGGTCTCTGTGTGTCCTGTTTTTGGCTTGTTCCAGGTGGCAGGGATCGCCACCACTGCCTATCACTTCCGAATGCCAAAAACATGATGCCCGGAGACTGAAAATGGGGCACATGGAGGCCAAAAATGTACACCTGGAGGCCGAAAAGAGGTGTGTGCAGAGGCCAAAAATGGGGTACACAGAGGCAGCAATAGATGGATAATATTCCAGGAGGCCAATCCAACCACTAATTATCTACTCATGCTAAATCAGGCTGAAGCTGACCTGGTTGTTTGCTGTTTGCTGCAAGGAGGCAAATTACTGGGAGGCAGAGGCAGATTTTTTTTCTTGTTTTCCTCCCACAAAAGCTAGGTGTATCTTATGGTTCAGAGCATCTTATTGTGAAAAAAATATGGTAGGTACAGCAGCATTAGCAGGATGAGAGCATCATTATTAAACAATTGGAAATTTTCTGTGAATGCTCTAACACCGGAAGTTTTTAAGAAGAGATTAGACAATCATTTGTTTGAAATGGTATAGGGCTTCCTGCCTGAGTAGGGGGCTGGGCTACAAGACCTCCAGGCTTCCTTCTAACTCTGTTATTCTGTTCCATTCTGTTCTGTTCTCAGTTGTGTTCCTAATCCTAATACATATGGCTAAGTTAATGAAGTACTATATGTAGTTAATGGTTTGAATACAGTAAAGATAAGAAGACAGCTGTTATGGGATTACTGGAATATACTTTTTGGAACATTATTGTGAGTAGTTTCCAATTTAGTTACTCCCCGCATACTCCCAGCAATCCCAGATAAGAGCAAGAATGTGGGTCACTCAGTTCAGCAAAAACTACAGCTTGATATTTGTTTATCAATCTCACAAGTTCAAATACTCTCTTATTACAGTCATTGACCAATTTGTTTGAAACAAATCTGTAATTATAAAATACCCAGGAAATTGAGAACAAAAGGAAAGGGCAAAATAGAAGAGCACAAAAAGATTTTCAGGGCACTTTTGAACATGCTAAAAAGAAAACATGATAACATTATGAGGAAATAAATGGCTAAAAATATCATAATATTAAAATATTATTACTTTGGGTAATAAGAGATAAATTAAGAATCCTCAGGATGTTAGTGTATTAAGAAAAACTTTTAAAACCAAGGAATTAGAAGTGGGGAAAGCATCAAAATGGGGGGGGGGGACAAGCAAACACGGGAAAGACATGCAAATAAGAAGCAGAAGATAAAAAGCAGAGGAGTTAATAACAATCAACATTCTCTCTCATTCTTTCTCACTGACACACAGAGACATTTCCAGAGTCATTGAATAATTAACATTGATAATTATCAGTGGATAATTAACAGGAAGAGTGTGAAAGGAAGTGGACTTTTAGAATTCATCTTTAACCCTGTCTTTTTTCTTTTCTTGTCTGTTCAAGTCAGTGTTGATTCCTAGTAATTGCCTGGATAAGTCCCTGAAGTTTTCTTGGCAAGGTTTCAGAAGTACCATAATTTGTCATTGCCTTCTTCCTAGACCTGAGACGGTATGATTGGTACAAAATCACCAGGTTAATTTGCATGACCAAGGCAGAACTACAATTCATGGTTTCTTGATTTCTGAACTTGTCCCTGCACTACCACAATCATTGGCTCTTTTTTATGTACCTATTTCAGACAAATGACTGTACAGTCTCTTTTTGAAAGTCTCCAGTGATGGGCACAAACAACTTCTGAAGGCAAGCTGTTCCATTGGTTGATTGTTCTCACTGTTAGAAAATTTATACAATACAATACAATACAATACAATACAATAGTAGAGTTGGAAGGGACCTTGGAGGCCTTCTAGTCCAACCCCCTGCCTAGGCAGAAAACCCTATACCGTTTCAGGCAAATAGCTATCCAATATCTTCTTAAAGACTTCCAGTGTTGGGGCATTCACAACTTCTGGAGGCAAGCTGTTCCACTGATTAATTGTTCTAACTGTCAGGAAGTTTCTCCTCAGTTCTAAGTTGCTTCTCTCCTTGATTAGTTTCCACCCATTGCTTCTTGTTCTACACTAAGGTACCTTGGAGAATAGTTTGATTCCCTCTTCTTTGTGGCAACCCCTGAGATATTGGAACACTGCTATCATGTCTCCCCTAGTCCTTCTTTCTATTAAACTAGACATACCCAGTTCCTGCAACCGTTCCTCATATGTTTTAGTCTCCAGTCCCCTAATCATCTTTATCCTTAGTTCTAGGCTATAAAACTTCTTTCCTTGATTAGTTTTCACCCATAGCTTTTATCTTACCTTCTGGAGCTTTGGAAAATAGTTTGCCCGCTAATCTTTGTGGCAGTCCTTCAAATATTAGAATATGGATATCATGTCTCCTCTAGTCCTTCTGTTCATTAGGCTAGACATACCCAAACAATCTTCATATGTTTTAGCTTCCAGACTTATAATCATCTTTGTTGCTCTTGTCTGTACTCTTTCCAGAATCTCAACACCTTTTTTTTTTAATATTGTGGTGACCAGCACTATAGTATTCCAAGATTGGCTGCGCTAAGACTTTGTAAAGTGCTGCTATTACTTAATATGATCTTGATTCTATCCCTCTATTCATGCAGCCTAGGATAGCATTGACTTTTTTGGCAGTGACTGCACACTGGATCATATTTAAGTAATTGTCCACTTGGACTCCAAAATCCTTCTCATAGTTACTCGCATTAAGCTAAGTAACTGTTCCAATTGCCCTCAGTTTGTAGGATCTCAAGTCTGAACTTTTACAGCATTTGCAATCCCATCTGAGTTTGGGGGATCTCACCTGAGAGGCTGGGGCTCAGACAACTCAATTTACACTTCTGTGTATAATGCATTTCTCTGATCTCTGTAGCCACTCTACTTGCTCAGCAGAAGAAATGGTGCTTTGAGTAGCTTTTCCCAACTCATTTATGTCTAGCTATATTTTCTTTATTTTTAGAAGACTTTATCCACAAGATTTGGGGGCCTTTTCATGTTTCTTCGTTAACTTTGTTTTTTTTGTTTTTTGTTTGCAGAGATAGTATTAAAGGGAAGCACCTAGCTTGACACTGGTAAAGTGCTTAGGTAAAGAGGAGTAAATGAGTTGCCTGACCTGGGTGATGCATTTAAGACTAAAAGTGAACTTACAGAAAAACAAAATCAAGTTGCTGTTGCAGAAATATCATTCAAAGATATATAAGGATAAATATTTTTCACTCCTCTCTTGTTCCACTCATAATGTGCCTCTTACTTTTTTTCTGTGTTGTAAAAAAAAGTAGTAGTGGTTTATTAATTTGTTCCCAGTGATTTGGTGAATCACTTGTAATAAAGGAAGCATTGCTAGATACGGCTGAATAAACATTCGCTAGGGCAAATCCAGTTTATCTTACTTGTGCCAATAATTCTACTAAAAAGCAATTGGAAGGACTGGAGGAAAGGAGACTAAGAAGAATTGGACTGAGTTTCACTTAGCAGAAAGAAGCTATTAATAATTCCCATTAGATTGTATAAGAAGCTGAGTTGTCGAGAAAAGTGATTGTATAAAATTGTTCTTTTTTTTGTGCCCTACAAGTAAAAGTTCCTAAAGTGAATTTATAGTTGAAGAAAAGAAGTACAAAAAGCTAATAAATAAGTACATTTTTTGCTCCTCCTAAGTCATCAGTATTTAGATGTACATCTTTATGATAAAACAGCCTAGTGATTTTGTTACGCTACATATCTTAACTCCACAAATACATACATACTTTGCCAGTAGTTTAAAAACCAATTTAAAGTACAGAAGAAATCTTCAATACATGAAATAACAGAACAATATACAATTCCTCAGTTTTAGAACTGGATGTTTAACTTGTGAATTAAATTTGAGGATTATGCCCTTTTAAAAATTTTTTCAAAAAGTACAATGGTTTTGTTGCTGTTTAAAACATTAATCTAAATTTAGTATTTCATATCTGTATATTCAGTATTTCATGTTCATCCTTCATTAGTTGTCATGACAGTATGGAATCACAATTTATATTATAATGAACTAAACTTGACTTAACAACGAAACATATTATTTCAAATCAGACCTTCCAATAAAATATTGAAATTTATGTCCAAACACAATGTAGATAAAATAAAAAATAATAATTAAATAATAACTCACACACACACTCAGTGATAACACACACTCAACGTATGTGTTGGTTTGATTAATATAATTAATTAATTAGCATAAATGATATATAATTCCATAGGCTTACCTTTACTGAATTCATATTAGAGACAAAAATGAGAAGAATGATTCATCAAAATCATCAAATTTGCTAGTTTGTTTGTTTTGTGTCTTCTAGTTAACCTTGACCTATGATGCCTGGATTTCTCCCTGCAGATTTCTTGGCAATTTTTTTCATAAGTGGTTTGCTGTTTTCTCCCTGAGTGACAGTAACTCAGGCTATCATACTGGTGGCTTGGGGGCTTGGTGTGTCCCATGCAGGCCACACCCACTCCAGCTCTGTGAAGGGGAAAGAAAACATATGATGAAAACACGTGATAGCAACGTGACGTGGCAAGTTTGACACGTACCTGATTCAAAGTCATATAATTGACTTTGTTTCTAAGGTGGGACAAGGACATATGATCTCACGATGTTTAGCTTTGTGCCTTAACAACTGTATCAAATTTCAAAGCATTAGATAATGCAAATATTCTGGCCAATATATATAAGTATTTTACAAACTATTTTGCTATAAAATATATTTGCTCAAATGTAACCTTAATAAATGTAAACTTTACTATAATTGATGGGTAATGGATATCTTTTCCCCCTGAAATATCATCTGTAATATCATTCAAAATCTATTTCAGTTTGAATTACTGTGAAATATTATCTTGTCTTTAATTCTTATTTCTTGATATATTTGAACATTTTTTAATTGCCTGCTGAAGGACTATTTGGAAATTTGATCTGCTTGTGGGCTTAATTTTCCATTTCCCCTCTTCTAAATTTAGGTTAACTGATTTAGAAGTAAATATGGTAATTATATATGAATACCTATATAAGACTACTTGAGAAATCTGAATACTGACTATTCATGTCAAAACTCATAATACTGGGGAAAAAACTGTTCTGCATTCTTTAAATACATTTAGAAACATTACAGAACCAGGGGTTAAAAAAAGAAAATGACACAAAATACAAGTAAAGAGCTTTGCCCACTGCTCCGTTCAACATACCATTAAGTCATTATGAATATCCAGCACAAATAGTAATCAATATACCGCCAAGCTTCTGTAAAAACAAAATATAGCCACTTTATGCAGGTTCTGAATCACAGTTCTGCTTGTGCGGATGATAAAATGGTTTGCTTTCTTCTTCTTCTTTTTTTCTTTTATGCTATTATCCCATATTTTACTCTCTACAGAGACTCATTATTCTCCTTACCTTCTAACACAAAGGACCAGTAATTGATTGAATTTCTCTAGGTCCATGAACTGGTAGATGAGGCAACCCCCCCCAAAGTGTAGCAGCTTGATTTTGTGTTTGGTTTTGACAAAAGCTAACCAAACTGCAAACCAATATTCTGTAGGAGTTGATTTGGGACCCAAGGAGTAGCAGCTGGAAACTTTGTTTTGCTGACCTTGGGGTTGTTGTTGTTGGTTTGTTTTTTTGTTTTTTGTTTTTTGTTTTTTGCAGAGAAGTTGAGATCGGGGGGGAATAGAAACCTTTCATTGAATGAATGTGAAAGCACAGCAGTCTTCTGAAACTTTTGGCTTGCATGGCATGGACTCACTGGTTTTTGTAAAGCAAAATGGCTGAACACTGAAGCAATAGGATCCTATGGGAAGAGAAGGACATACTGTGAGAAAAGAAGCACACCCACAATGTAGCATTCATTGGGATTACAATGCATGTAAACCTTCTATCTTGCAATGTTCTTTATGGTAGGATTCCATATCCGAGGGCCTTCCATGATTCATTGCAGTCTATTGTTTACAATGGGTGATCTGTGTATTCTAAAAGAGCAGTAAAATAATAAAATTAAATACACAACTGCATCCAGCTCCACAGGAATATAAAATCATAATATTCTTTCTTTACCAGAACTACTGAGCAAGTTTTATCCCCTCCCCCAATGTATTTTCTTATGTGTGTATATACATATTTGTGTCACTTTTGATTCCTGGGAACTGCCTGGACTAGTCCCTGTAGTTCTCTTGGCAAGGTTTTTGAGAAGTGGTTTGTCATTGCCTCCTTCCTAGGGCTGAGAGAGAATCACATCAAGGTTGACCAGTTGGCTTTGTGCCTAAGGAAAGACTAAAATTCCCAGTCTTCCAATTTCTACCCTGGTGTCTTAACCACTACACCAAATTGGCTCTGTATTGTTACCTTTTTTTAAACCAAATGCTTAAATTTTCATCTGTGTTAGATACATGATCTCTCCCACCAATTGGGTTCATCTACACCAGTGGGACTCAACCTTCCTAATGCCGCGACCCTTTAATACAGTTCCTCATGTTGTGGTGACCCTCAACCATAAAATTAATTTATGTTTTCTGTATTTTTTTTTGAAAATATGTGCTTTCCAATGGTCTTAGGCGACCCCTGTGAAAGGGTCGTTCGACTCCCAAAGGGGTCCCGACTCACAGGTTGAGAACCACTGATCTACACAGTGCCTTCCTCCAATAATCAAAGCAGCAGGAAATATATATTGTTTTGAAAACTGCTGCCCTCACAGTATTTATTTTACTCTGTCTTAAAATCAGGCTGGTAGAGCTGGAGAAGACCACAATTATAGTTGGTGGCATTGGAAACTGTGCAGTTACTATTAAATAAAATTAATGAGTTGTATTTCACTGCAGGTCACCTGAATCATTAATTATTGTGGCATTTCCCCAAAAAGGACAATGTTCTGATCTTTTTTTAATACTCATGATCTCATTCCTCCTCTATGAGAGTTAAAAGTAATTTTTTGATTACTAGTTCCAAGCAGTGTGTTTCTGTGCTTCCAACTACCTTCCATTAAAGTTCTACTTGGAAGGGAAAAAAAGTTTGTGGAATTGTACTTATGGCTGTATTTGTTCTTTTAAAATATTTATATTCTGTCTATCATGCTAAGCAATGTACAAAATTAAAAATACTGGGTTAATACCATGACATACAAGAACTAATAAAACATGCAACATAGCATATGCCTACAATAACCATGTGGCAGCCTTATGAAGTTTCAAATGCCAAAAATAACATCAGCATTTCTAGAGTAGTAATTTGACTCTAAATTTGACTTTGTTTGTTTGTTTGTATGAACGTATCCAGTCTTTATTATTATTTTTAAAAACTCAAGGTGGTAAAGATATCTAATATTCTTTCTTACTCCCATTTTCCCCATAAGAAAACATTGTGAGGTGAGTTGTGCTGAAAGGGAGTGATTAGCCTAAAATCACCCAGTCAACTTTCATGCTTAAGGTGGACTACAACTCACAATCTCTTGGTGATTGGTCCAAAGCAGTAGTGGGTTGCAGGTGGTATGCCCTGGTACTAAGTTGACCAACTTTTTTACAATGAAAAGGAGGACAAAACACGTTCTATTGTCCAAAATGCTAAGTTGACCAACTTTTTTACAATGAAAAGGAGGACAAATAAATTGGAAAAAATATATCGTAAATAAAAGAAATATTTTATTCATTGCAACCATAATACACTAAAATATGATATATGCATAATAAAAACATTTGCAACATTTTATATTGTAATTATGCTTACATGCCTGTTAATTATTATTTAAATGAGTACTTTTCCATTGAATTAATATTTTTTTGTCAATGTATTATCTTCTAACAATATATTGGAAATATCTGAACAAGAAATATCCTTCATATTGAATTTTACAGCAAGTGCTGCAGCTAGAGTATCAACATTCAATCTCGATTTCTCACTTGTCGAAAAATCATTGCCAATTGAAAAACACTCTTTCAACTGCTGCATTAGTTCCAGGGCAGCACAAGGTAAATTGAACAAGTATAAATAAATGTTCACATGGAATATGTTCATTTTTGAAATGGCTGAAAATATCCACCCATCTTTTATCAATTTCAACATCTTGATTTTCCCATTGTATTAATTTTTCAGAATTTAAATATACATTCAGTCTTCTAATTTCTTCAAAGAGACAATTGTCGTCTATTTTAATGTCTAGCATTTCTTTAGATAAAAATTCAACACAAGATTCAATATCTGTTCAATATACTTGCGATGAAGTAAAAAAAACACCATTAAAAACTGTTTAATAAAATGTGTCACATAACGCGCAACAGATTAGCCTTCAAATATCAAAAAGGAGGACATGTAGGAGGACACTTTTCGAGGGAGGACGGAACTTACAAAAGAAGGACTGTCCTCCCTAAAGGAGGACGGTTGGTCACCTTACTGGTACAGGCATACCAGAGCCTGCCCAGAGCACCAGGTACTGTTCCGGTATGGTGCTCCAGTGGGCCCACCCACCCGTCTGAGCTCCTTACCTGTTCTGTAAAGCTTTTGGTGTGTACAGCACCTGCGCAATAGTCCGCTGAGCAGCTGGAGCATTGCGGAGGCTTGTGGAAGCGTCGCTGGCAGCTACAACACATGTGCGAGCTGCAAGCATGTGCGCACATGCCATGCACATCCATGTGGGCGACGCCGAGCCCGTTCCAATGGTACCCGTTGGAACGGGATCTGGAACCCACCACTGGTCCAAAGTCACCAGTCTACAACTCAATCTTCTGGTTTCTAGCCTGATGCCTTTAACCTATAGCCATAAAAAAGGCTGCTGTTCTGTGATTAGTATTCCTATAATATGAAACTTAAGCAAGAATAGCTAACAAACTTGCCAAACTATTTTAGTGGCTAAAAAAACCCCAACTTTAGCATGAACACAAATGAAGGGGTGGACACTTTGGAGCATCTACAAGATTGTATATACAAATATATTCTGAAAAGTAAACTTTTTTAAAAGCAGGAGAAGCAAATTCATACAAATATAACAAGTGAAGTTACGCTGCATATTTTATTTCTTTCATAATTAATTCATTAGATCACATTGGTATAGTCCCAGCTAGGACAGAAGGTAAATGAGCAACAAATTTCAATCTTGCTGAACTTCGTACCTCCGTTTATGATACTGTTTACCAGTAAGAACATACGACTGGTTAGTTGTACCTGAAACCAGATGCTTATCAAAATAAGATCAGAATCAGTAATATGCCATTCAGTGTTGATTAGAAGAGAGAGTCTGGCATTCTTATTTTCTATAGTTCTGAATATATCCAATGAAATGTATCCAAGCATTGAAGTTATTTTATAATAATTTTAAGTTTCTCCTTCATCTCCATTTGTTTGTTTGTTTGTTTGTTTTGGAAAAGAAGACTAGAAGGTAAATATAGCCCAATGCTTTGAGCAAGAGAATGCTGACTTATGCATCTTATTAATAAGCTGCTATGATATATCCTCTATTGGGTATAAGTTAGAGATGGCAGACAGCAACAATATCAGTGTGCTTTCCATCAGTGAGTTATAGTTCTCGTGGAAACTATTTTGTAGGAAATTATAGGTAAAATGAGTGGCATACATGTCTAATAAATAAATAAACTCCCAGTTCCCCATTTTGTGAAAGTGACCATAACAATTTTTGCAACATTATTGACATGCTTCATGGCCCCAAAAAACTTCAATCCATGACACAATGTTTTACTGTGTGAGGCTATCAGACAGTTGCCTAATACCCATATCACATCAGCAACACTTGATAATCTTTATTGTCTTTACACTAATATCAAAAGCAAATATTCACACTGATTAAGGGCTAAAGGTAATATCAAAGTTCAAAGGATTATCCTTTTTCCTTTAGGCAAATGAAGATAAATAGAAAGGTCTGATACCTGTTTTAGTAGACCCTTTGTGGAACTTGTAGAATAACAGAGTTGGAAGGGACCTTGGAAGTCTTCTAGTCCAATCCCCTGCTTAAGCAGGAAATCCTACACCACTTCAGACAAATGATTATCCAATATCTTCTTTAAAACTTTCAGTATTGGAGCATTCAGAGCTTCTGGAAGCAAGCTGTTCCACTGATTAATTGTTCTAACTGTCAGGAAATTTCTCCTTAGTTCTAAGTTGCTTCTCTCCTTGATCAGTTTCCGTTCATTGTGTCTTGTCCTGCCATCAGGTGATTTGGAGAATAGCTTGAGCCTTTCATCTTTATAGGTGTCTCTCAGTGGTGGGGGTCAGATTTTTTTTAGAACCTATTTTGTAGGTGTGGCCTGTTTTGTGGGACTGGCTTGGCAGTCATGTGACCGGGTGGGAGTAGCCAACTTGATGTCATTCACCAGGAGATGCCATGGATTAGGTAAAATGTGGTGAAGCTCACTTAACAACGCTCTTGCTTAGCAACCAAAATTTTGGGCTAAATTGCCATACGTCAAGGACTATCTCTGCCTTCCTCTGCATGGCAGCCTTGTCCTAGTAAACTCTCTGTTAGAGGCACCAAAATAATCCATACATGTAAGGTTTTCTGCTGCAGCAGAGGGTTGGACTAGATGATCTCCCAGTAGCCTTCTAGCCCTAAATTGCTGTGCTGTTTTTATTTATTTCTGCTAACAAAGAAACCTTCCTGAGGCTCATTCCACATTTCTGCCAGATAAAGATAATGAGATATTGACCCTAGAGAAAGTTTGGCTCCATTCACAAGCAGGGAAACATCCAACCCTTTTAGAAACGCAAAGTCCATATTGCACGAACCCCAAAACTTCAAAAACATAAAACCATATAATATATAACCAATTTCTGGTTCCCTGTACCTTTTCAATTTAAAGTTAAGCATTAAGACTTGTGAACTTCAAGTCCCAGAATTCCACATCCAGGGATACTCAGTTCCGATTTAAAGTGACAGCATTTGTTTTTCTCCTTTGTGAAATAGGTTTCCTTCTTTCTTTTTCTTTTTCTTCTCCTTTCCTCTCTTACCTCCCTCTGTCCATCCCCCCTCCCTCAAACACACACACACACACATACACACAAAAGTTGGATTGGATATCTCTCCCAATAACTTGAAAGCAGCTTCTCTGCCATCCCCCCCCATTCCCCTGCTGCCTTCCCTAAACACCTCCCCCATTGCAAATGCAGCATGCTGTCCAGGTGGGAAATGCCCGAAATGCAATAAAGCCAACTCATTCACCTCCTGCTGGCAGGCTGGGGTAAGAGGAGAGGCAATGAAGCCGAAAGGGAGCCAATCCGAGCCTTCCTAAAGAATGGGGCTGCGGGAAAGTGTGTGTGTGCTACAGCCTGGCTCTTTGCCTGGCTTCCTGTCTCCTCCTGTGGTCTCCTGTGTGCTTGCTCATGCTATCCCTCCCCAAGTGTAGTTTGATTGCAGGCGGAGCCACATTGCCTTTTCAAACCTATAATCAGTGAAGCTGGGCTGGATTTTTACATAGGTTTATCCAGCTGTGTGTGTGTGTGTGTGTGTGTGTGTGTGTGTGAGAGAGAGAGAGAGAGAGAGAGAGAGAGAGAGAGAGAGAGAGAGAGAGAGAAATGGATGGGGGCCTGAGGAGACAGTCATTCCCCTTCCCCTGACAGCTAGATAAAGCTATGCAAAAATCCAGCCCAAATTCACTGATTACAGGTTTGAAAAGGCAACGTGGCTCCGCCTGCAATCAAACTACACTTGGGGAGGGAGAGCACAAGCAATCCAGGGTCCTTCCCTCCAGCCTTTGCCCAAAGTCCTGCACTGCACCAGGAGGATGACATTTAAATTCCTCTCCCCCTTGGACCCACACGTACCTTTTCCAGCTGCTTCAGAGAGAGCTTCAACGCTGCTCTTGCCTCGGGTCCTCTGAAGAAGCTACCCACCCTCGCTTCCTTCTCTTTGAGAAGCACCTTGCAAATGGGGGCAGGACAGGGGAGCGTACTGGTACGGGGGCATGGCCAAGCTGCTGTGGAACAGGTACGCAAAAGTACAGCAAATTTCTAGCACCGGTACACCTGTAGTGGTGCCTACCGGCCAGAACCCACCTCTGGTGTCTCTCAAATATTGGAACACTGCTATCATGTCTCCCCTAGTCGTCCTTTTCATTAAACTAGACATACCCAGTTCCTACAACTGTTTTAGCCTGCAGTCCCCTAATCATCTTTCTTGCTCTTCTCTGCACTCTTTCTAGAGTCTCAATATCCAATTGAGTCTCAATATCCACCCTTGGAATACTGCAACCAAAACTGAATGCAGTATTCCAAGGGTGGCCCTACAAAGGCACAACTCACTATGTTTAGTTCCACAGTCTACTTGAGAATTGTTAAGCCAGCCAGTCATAAAATGAAAATATGTGGACAAAAGCAAAACAAAGATAATTCATTTTTAGGGGGAAAGATGATTATTATGTTTTTATTATAATAAACTAACATATAATTAAATATAATGTAATGTAATAATATAATGTAATATAATACAATATGATATGATATGATGATAATATAATGTAATGTAATGTAATGTAATATAATATAATATAATATAATATAGTAATGTAATGTAATGTAATGTAATGTAATGTAGTATAGTATAGTATAATATAATATAATATAATATAATATAGTATAATATAATATAATAAATATAAATAATATAAATAATACAATATAATACAATATAATACAATATAATACAATATAATACAATATAATACAATATAATACAATATAATACAATATAATACAATATAATACAATATAATACAATATAATACAATATAATACAATATAATACAATATAATATAATATAATATAATATAATATATTACAATAATTTGATTTCAAATCAAATGCACCTTGAAGTATTTGCCTGATCTTCCATCAATCAATAGGAAGATGATGAGATTTGATGGTGACTTAGGAAATAGTAGGAGATATGAAAAACGGTATGAAAAAGTCATAGAAATTGTATAGAAATTAGCATATTGAAAGAGTAATACGTATAGAATAAATATAAGTATGAATTAACATATTAGTAGATGAAAATGTATTATATAACATACACACACACACACACACGTATACATGTATGAACAAAAAGATATAAAGGAGGCATACCGATGTGGAAATGTTGCAAAGATTATATTTGTGTTAGGAAATGGGGGAAAAAGTGTTTAATAAAAATATTTTTAAAAAAGAAAAAAGATATGAAAAAAGGCCATGACAAATAGACATGTTATGCCAAAGAGAGATGCCAAAGAGTACACTCTGATCACTTAGATGTCACCCAAACTTATCAAAAGAGTTTATCCTATAGATGGTGCCATTCAGTGATAATGTACACAGCTGACAAGGTAAATCTTTTTTCCATCAAATTTTTGTAAGTGTGAATTATTTTATGTTCACTTTGGAGATGAACACCAAATGATATATGTACTTCTATGGATGGATAAATGCCATATAGTTGTTTTCCTTCAATCCTACCTTCTAAAGAAAATAAGTTCTTATGCTTGCTTGGACTACTCAAAGTACACAATTGAAGAGATAGTATGAAGTCTCTTACCCAGTTCTTCTCATGAATTGATAACTAAAATATATTAGTGAACCACTGTTGATTGCATTATACTCTACTTATTAGAATTGAAAAAAACAGATTCAATATCGTACACCATCGCCTTGTGGTGAGATGGGTGGCAAACAAATTTAAGAAATAAAATAAATAAATATCCCCATCCATTTCTTTTCATGTTTTTAAGACAGCCAATATTGCTCAGCCTAACTTTCATTTATAAGTTTGTGATGGTGATAAAATGAAGTAGGGATACAGGTTCTCCTACATTGGCTTACATTTCTTGGGGGAAAAAATCATAAAAATACATGCACTGGGGAAAAGCAAAATCATATTTGGATCACTTAATTCTAGGGAAACATAATTTGACATTTGTTCCAATTTCATTTTCTTCTAGAGTACGGCTACATTTGCATGCATCGAAAACTCTACCGCTGTTCCTTTCTTGAGAATGGGCCCAGGAGATCAGGACATATTTTAATGTACACATTACACTGAAATTTTGTAATGAAAAATTCATAAGGCTTATCATTGCCACCATATTAACTTAGAAATATTTAATATTCAACTGGGAACTTTCAAGAGAGGTACAAAAGGGCTGCACCAAATTGTTCTTCTTAGAAAAATAGATAGAAAACATAATGGTGTTTCCCTACACAAAATAAGTTATAAAGGTTTGCAATCCATCCAAGAATTAATTAACTCAATCTTCAGTCATTGCTTTATGCCTGAAACTATTGACAGTCCTGTCAACTGTTTAAATAGCATATGAATATGTGGACAATAAATTGACCCATGCACATCTGATAGTAGGATGGGATGGGATGGGATAGGGTATTAAGGATATTAAATTAATATAAAGAATGTTTGATGTCTCTTCTCTGTCCTGCCTGCAACAGATTGTTCAGAATAACAATTCCAGTCTCTAGATCTGTTTTGAAAATTTGCAGGTTGCTGCACTATTCAGGTTATGAATTTGGAAATAGTCAGTAACTTACTGTGACTCACTGTGAAAGGAGATATTTTCTGCTGCTATGAAAAAAAGGCTGTAATGCACTTCCTTCTAAAGTCCTCTTTCTAAATCCTGTTGCTTATCTGCAACATATGCTTTTTAGGGAAGAACGTTGACGAAGACTAATAAAGACTATCTAAGAAGAGACAAATTATCTGATTTCATAACAATAATGTTTCAGTCCTGGCATGAGACACAAGTGAAACTAGCTGTACTAGGAATAATCTTTGTTGTAACCTAGTTGCAAGGAATGTGACTTTTTAGACTTCTCAGTAATCTTCAATGTCATCACAAACATTGTACTTCCGTGTTTCCATTTCTTCCTTAGTGAGTGGCTCTTTTAAGGGACTCTACAAGAAGAAAGGCTGGTTTCCATTTTTCCACTTCTCCATATAGGAGAAGTATCATCATTGATATAGGAGATAGTATCATCAATATGTTGATTTAATTATACAGTGGTGATGCAGACAATGTTTTATCCCAGTCTGTAGGCTGTTAGGGTCTTGATAGCAGCGAACAGTGCAACTCCTAACTTCAGTGTTGTCTCTTGAAAGATGCCACTGAAAGAATGGGTTTGTGATTTCAGGATCCTCCTGGGCTTGGTGCTTCTGTGGTTGGACAGGTGAAGGTCAACATCAGTAGGACCTTTTCCCAGCTCTGACTGATGTACTAGTTTTGATTTTACAGGAGGACCTAGTTTCAATTTAAACAGAAGGACCTAGCATGGCTGGCCAAGGAATTCTGATTATTTATTAATTTTGTGTGTTTGTTTGTTTACCACGCATCTCACCACAAGAACTGTTGTCCACACCTCTTAAAGTTGTCAAGGCTGAAGAACAAGAGGGATAAGACCTCACTCTAGCAGTAGCAACTCCTGAGTATTCTTGCATTCCAATAATCTATCTAAGCAAGTTGTTTCTAGACTTCATGGCTAACATTCAGACTATGTCTCACCGAAAACAAATGAGACTTTTTATTAGTCATTATATTTAACTGTCTCTTTTATTTCAATGTCACATCTCAGGAGTAATTTCACACTAAATGCTACTCCCTAATGAATAAGAATAACAATTTAAAAAAAAAGAAAATAAGAAATAAAAGGAAACAGCATGTAATAATGAAACTCTGAACTAATTTAAATAGATGGTAAGTTAAACTGAAGTTGCTATTTGCACTTAGAGTTCATTTCTACTGAGAAAAATGAACCTTTTGTTAACATAAATTAATATTACATCTTAACCACCGAATAAAGAATAGTGTCTTGAAATATGGTACAGGTGGCCAGCTTATGGGGAAATGTGTGCATCTGTACACCTTCCTTGTTTGTGCAGCTGTTTTCTGAGTTTCCTCATACATCAAGTTTACTCATAGAAAGGAAGAGCAACACATGCTTCAAAATTGAGTTGGAAGAAGCACTTTAGACCAATTTGCTATTCATCAGTAGTTTATCTTTTCCCAGACTTCTGTTTAAGAGGAGAGACAGCTGTTTTATGAAATGGATTCATTAAAATTAAAGTGATTCTTAAAGCAGTTACCCCATTCTCAAGCTCTCATGGATGCCTGAAAAATGTTAGGAGTTTTTATAAACTGTCAAGAAATAGTGGTGTGAAGGCTGAAGTAATTCTTTTATCTTCATTTTTGGAACCTTTACAGTCCTACTGAAGACAATGTTGTCTACTGTTGAGCCAGGAAGGGAAATCCAATGCTGAATTTCTCTTTGGGGAAAAAAAAGTTTTCCTGAATGAAGGAGAAAGTATTGATTTAAAAAATATATATGCCAAAAAGGAATATTGAGCAACGATTGATTTTCTTGGCATAAGTTCCATGAGCTTTTGCACAGCATTAGAACCATTATCATATCTCTTTCTCAATATAAATTACAAACATTTCAAGCTGTGAACTTCAGTAAATAATAGTTGAGAAACATCCTTCCTACATATCTCTTGTAAAAAAAAACCACATAATGTAACACAATGACAAATCAAAAAGAGTTTGATTCTTGCTGCACAACCATCCAATTTATGTATTGTGTAAAAATCAGCATCAATTCAAAAAAGAACCTTTGAAACCCAAGCTCCATAATTCAGGTAAGATGGTTAGATGATTTTAAGAGTCATTAAAGGGTATTGAATCAAATATTTGTTAATTAGATGAGGATGTTTTGCTGACCTGGAGCTTTATAGAGATTTCTGCTTTTTTACTTCCTTCAATATGTAGTCTTAATAAGTAAATCTTTGTCCATGTTTAACTGGAGGATTTTCTCAGAATAAAAAGCGAACTTATTACAACTGACCTATAATTGACCCGGCTGCAACATGTGTTTAACACTCTTAGATTTTGTTGAATATATTTTGTTTAAAGTGGCCTTATTACTAGCCTTGCAAAAGTATTTCTTTTGCATTTGGAAAAATCTAACCCAACTGATCATCTATTTATAAGGGAAAAGGGTATAAATATGGAGTGTGGGGGATTATCTATGTAAATTCAAAGGCAGAAGGTTGTATATTGCCACAAAAAGCAAAAATGGAAAGATGGGGATTTACAAAGAGGGTCCATAACTGTATTTTTAATTGTGCTGATGGTGATCATATAATTTTACCCCCCCAGTCTGGATCAGTTACTCATTTTTGTATTGCTTTTGCTCTTGCGCTAGAAAGGATTGATCTTGTAAGATGCTCTAAACTTTACAATTTCCACTTCCTGATTAACAGGTTTCACTTATAAAAAATAACATTTGTAGCTCAAGTTGAAATGTGGGGTCCTTGATGCTCTCTGACCTTGGTTGTTTTCTTGCAGACATTTCATCACTCAGAGTAGTGTGGGTAAGGAGTGGGTTTGCATCTTATCTTATATTCTAGTGGCTTGCATTGTCAGTGTTGGTGGGAATGGTTTTGGTTGTTCTTTGGCATGCTTTCTGTAAGTTTGTTTGGAAGTTCCTTGACTACTTCTTCATTATTAGTCTGATATTAACATTGGTGTTAAACTCCACTCATTGTGGTGTTTTTGTTGTTGTGGAGGATGTCTAGGTCTTTTTGTTCCTTTTTTGGCTTGTTGATTGTCTCTTTTCAATAGTATGTAGATGTTGTTTACAGTATGTCTTTATGCTATTCATGGCCAACTAGCAGGAATGGTCGGGCTTCCAGAATTCTCTATCATTTTTTGATTTGGCTTGGCCTAGGATGGTCACAGTTTTCCAATTGAATCCATGATTAAGTCTGTTGTGAAATTAGGGAGTTTTCATCATGTCTTCTGACTGCTACTTAGTGTTTGTGATTGCACTCTGCTAGTCTTCATCTGTTTGTCCAATGTCAGGGCTGTTGCAATGATGCCTGTTTTTAATTCTGGGGTTGCTGGGTCTTTTGGTTTACTTAGGATGTTTTGAAGGATTTTAGTTGGTTTATGTGCTAAGCTGATCAGCAGACAGAAGACATGATGAAAACTCACAGCAATTAACACCTAGATAAGCAGAGATTAATACCAAGATTAAACAATACTCCAATCAAGGAGCTGCCAACAGGCAACAGAAAGCATCCATCAAATACCCCCCCCCCCAAAAGATCACCCACAACAGTACTGACAGAGCAAGTCTTTAGAACAGGGATCCCCAACCGCTGGACCATGGCCCACTACTGGACTGTGACCTATTCACACCTGGGCCACGTGAGCGGCTGGCTGGTGCATACAAATGCACATGCAGCTTGAGTTGCCAGTAGGCTGGCATGTATGCACTACACACGTGCATGAAGCTCAACTTGCGTAAGTCAACCTGCAAATGCATGCGCTTGCACACTGGCATGCCCCTCACATGACCGGGACTCCTCCTCTTGCCAGACCACTAGGCTGCCTGCAAACATTGGGGACCACTGCTCTAGAATATAAAATGGGAACAAACCCACTCTCTACCAGTCAGGGGTGGGTTGCTCCTAGCATTACTGCTGGTTCAGTGCACACAAAAATTTTGCCCGTGTGTGCTCTCTTCGCTTGCATGCACACCAGATGCATGCTCCGTGCACAAAAATAGGCCTGTGCATGCACAAAATGTTAATAAAGGGAGAAAATTGTGCAATTACAATTGTTCTGGGCATGTGCAGAACCAAAAATCAAGATGGTGGCCTTGTAGAAGAACCGGTTTGGGGGCATGGCAGACCTGGGTTACTGCTGGTTCCAGCCAGTCCCAGGCCACCAAACCACTACTGGTTTGGCCAAACTGGTCTGAACTGGTAGGAACCACCTCTGTTACCAGAACTAATGATGTTACCTAGTTTGGATAATAAAATGTCTGTAGGAAAATGACGAATCTCAGAGAGCACCAAGGACTTTTCATAACAGTTTTAAGTCAAGATGTCCAATATTATTCAGTCTCATTAGGAATAACAAAAGGAAATCTTTGTACTTAATCCAAGGTTCTGTGCCGGAACTTTTATCTTTCAATTAATTATAACTCAAATTATAGCTGAGTGAACAATATTCAGATCTAGTGGAATGTAAGGGATTAAGGCTCTTGGCGGTTTGCCTTGCTCATCAGGTCAGTGTAATAGATTTGTAAGCACATACACCTAATCTCAAACTCTTGAGTTCTAGGTTGCATACACACTGGGATCAGCTAATAAGAAAGCTGCATATATATCTCTAAAGTCCATAAGGCTAACAAAGCAACCTTAAAATTGCTGGAAAATATCCAAGTATTCTTAATATGCAGTGGCTTTTTTCTATGGTAGTATGCTGGTAATGTTTTAATTTGTTGTGGGTATCAACTGTAATTGATTTTTTCGTAATTTATATTTACTTTTTTCAGTAAAGAACATTTGTTCCCTGCCTTTCCCACTTCCATTTTTTGCTAAAAAAAGGATAAAGATAACATGTAAAGGTACAAAAGCACAAAGAAAATGTGTAGATAAAGAAAGGGGGATGAACATTCAAAAGCCAGAATAAAATGGCAGAGAATAATGAAAAAGTAATCTTTTGTTCTTTGAAGCACAATTAGATGTAGAGAATAGGCTGAATGCCTGACATACAATAACAGAGGAAATAAATAAATCTAGCCTGGAAAATAACAATGCAATTTGTAGAGTAACATTGGATTTAGATGGATTACTCTGCCTCTGGAGCCATTTTCAGAGGTTGGTTGAAACATTCATATTGGCAGAAGGGTAGGGTGATAAAAATCAGCCAGATGATAGATATAACATCATCGGGCAAGCCATCTGTTTTGTACATGTCATGCTTGCATATTCGTCACTCCAATAGACAATGCTGCCCTGAATGATGGGATATTTTCTTTAACTACAAGGTCTATTAAGGAACGGAACAGCTTCTCCCTTGGAGTTGTGAGTCCTCCAAACCTTTTTGGGAAGTTTTCAAAAAAGACTGGAGACTCTTTTGTGATGATGATGAGAATGATGTGAAGATTCCTATCTGGAGAGGAGGTTGGACTAGAAAGTTCCTATAATTTTGTGAATTTTCTCCATCGTTCAAAAACTCTGTCTGAAAAGATGAACTGATGGACAGAGGAAAGAAAGTCATCTTTATTATTAGTTCATTGCATAATTAGCCAGATGTTCATACTGGGTTTGACATTTTTGTCTACCCCTCAAGTCTTTCTCAAGGATTTGGGATAGGCAGATATAGATGTTTGATGGTGTTTAAAGGTATCGTCTCAGGATGTGAATGCTCCCAAGTAAAGCTGTCTTTTGCAGTTGACTGGTGGTAAATTTTTCCATGCTGATTGTGTTCAAGAGGTGCTCCAGTTGTTTTGGGATTGCACCCAAGGCACCCATTACCATTGGCACTACCTTTGCTTTCTTTCACCAGTCATTCTATTTGTAATTTGCAGCTCTTTGAATTTTGTTATCTTCTTGATAACAAAATACAAAGCTGTCTCCAACTACTGCCATGTCCACTATCCAGAGGTTTTTGTGTTTCTCGTTCACAATTGTTAAACCTGTCGTGTGATGTGGCATGTGCCTGTCTGCTAAGATTCTAAAGTCTCTGAACACTTTAGTTTCTTTGTTTTCTATGACTTTCTATATTTTATGGTCCCACCAGTTCTTACTTGCAGGCAAAAGGTATTAATACAATAGCAGAGTTGGAAGAGACCTTGGAGGTCTTCTAGAGGCCTACTTGGAGGCCTACTATTTTATTTTTTTATTGTACTGGCCATGTAAATATTTCTTGTCCTGTCTATTTTCTGTTTTTCATTTGTTCTTTGTTATAAACCAGTTTGGTCTCATCAGTGCTCCGTGTTTCTGCTATACTAGTTTCAGTGCATCTTGAAACTCGGTTTGGCAAAAGCACCCGGTGAAAAAAAAGGAAGACTGGGACTTCTAGTCATTCCTTAGGCATGAAAACCAGATGGGTGACTTTGAGCCAGACACACCCTCCCTGCTTAACCAACCTCACAAGGTTGGTGCTGTGGATAAAATAGATGGAGGAAGAACCATTAGGTATGTTAACAGCTTGAATCATTTCTGAAAATAATAAAGGTAGGATTAAAATAAATAAAGCAAATAACTAAAGGGGTTTAAAAAGTCTAGCCAACAAGTCTTATTTACATTTCCTCACCCAAACAACTACCTATTACAGTTTATATTCCCACTAATCAGCAGATAACAATAGCAATGAAAGAAAAACAGTGATAAAAAAAAACCCATTAATACCATTGCAAACTGCTTTAGACTCTGCTTTCTGAACCCTTACATAATTTTAATGATTTTATAGTGAGGTTCATGTCAGAAAAGCTGATAACAAAAGCAAAAGTCCAGGGACAATTAGAAAATGGTTTGATAGGACAGCTTATAGCACGACAAAAAGGAAATGCTGCGTGAAAGACACCTAGGATAGAAAAAATCATTAACTAGCTGTTCTCTATCTGCAGCAGTTAAAAAGAGCCAAGCAATCTGCCTGCATATGCCTAACTTCAAATGATAGCCTAGTTAAATATAATACATAGATAGCAGGTCAGTATATAACAAGAGGCCACAGAGTAACTGATTCCTTTCACAGAACCGTCTAGCAGTCTTACATGAAGAAAACCAACGGCCTTTAAAAGTATGTATTAAAAAAATCATGTTGTTCACTTTCTTTAACGTTCTAAGTAGCCTCTGTGGGCATAATCTTCATAAGAAGAGAATATTAATGCGTTCCCCTTTTATTTAAAACTGGAAATATTGTTTGGTTACCAATAGCCATTCTAACGTAGACATAACTTGATGCCACACTATCTTTTCTTCAAAAATGCTTTTTTAATATTTTATGCTTTCAGTCTCTTTTTAAAATCCTTGTGTTTATATACTTAGAAAATGAAATTCAAGGGAGGAGTGTACTAAATCAATCAAAACTCTGTTTTGCAATTCCTTGGCGAGGAAATGTATGTTGCAATAACAAGAGCAGGAAATTCTCTCCACGTCCAAAAGCATTGTGTTATTCTAAGGCTACTGGCTCTGTGTTGCAAAAATCTGCACAGGATCAGAGGCAGACTGAAAATTCTACCACTTGGCTTCCAGCTTGTGGCCTATCAGAGTTTTGCAACCCTAAATAATATCCTAATACTGAGATGAGTTGATGGAGAGGAGAAAAAGGTTGTTCAGAAATAGATGACAGAATAAATTGCAGGAAACATAAATGAAACTTACATGTAGCCAAGGGGCCAAGATAAATGAAAGTATTAGGAAAAGAAATGAAAGGTTAAAAGGGTGAAATATCCTGCTTTGCCCATATGGAAGAATAACCATAATGTATAAAAATGGATTTCCTTGCTATATTGAATTGCATGATGAAATATAATTCACGCTAACATTTTGCTGGCATTCTTGTCTTTTTCTTAAAGCTCACAATCCTTAAAGTAAATAATAATAATAATAATAATAATAATAATAATAATAATAATAATAATAATAATAATAATAATAATAATCTATTTTATGGAAGTGTATGCTGTTAACTCAGTTCAGAAAACTATTTACACCTTGGTCAGTACTTTACTTGCGATCTTTAAACTGTTCTTCACAGTTGGTAACAATAACATACAATTCATAACAGCTTGCAAGTGTAGCCAAACTTGGGAGGAGGGGGAGGAAAGGAAACCACAAAGCCAAAATATTAATTTCATTGCTGAAAGAGTTGAACATTTGGAATGTTTTAAAAACTAATTTAAACGAAGTTGGACAATTTGTCGATAAGAAGCAAAGACAAATGTAGCTCCTCTTACCTTACTAAGAAAAATCAAACAAGGCAAATAGTAACCTAACTGATTTCTTATTGATCTAAAAAAAAATGCTTGATATAAGTATGAGTGGGTTATAATGCTACTTACAGATAAACATTGATTGTGCCGTGCTGTTTTTTATAAGGTTGAGCAGATGGCTGAGGAATCTATCTCTTGGAAAGCCAGTTTGTCAGATATGGGCATAATTCCTAAGATTACTAATCAATCCTTATCCTTAAGTACTGTATTTCAGCCAAGATGAGCAGTTGCTAACACTTATTTCTTATAAATGTCAAGCTAAAGGGACATGGCGGTGCAGTGGTTAGACTGCTGATTTCCAGCAGTTTGGCAGTTTGAATTTCACTAGGCTCAAGGCTGACACAGCCTTCCACATTTCTGAGGTCTCTAAAATGAGGACATAGATTCTTGGGGGCAATATGTTGACATTTAAACTGCTTAGTTTTATGTCCTCGACTTACGACCAGCCGCAAGTCCTCGACATACGATTGACAGCTGGCAACTGCTGTCAATTGACAGGGGTGGCTGGTTGAGCGGGGGCTGTTTCTGCTGATATTATTGGTTGCCCTGTTTGACAGCTCTAGTATAAATAGCTGTCAAGCAGGGCAAGGTACTGAATTGTATATCGTTGCCGTTGATTCTTGTTCTGTTAATAAAGCTATTATGCAGTAATTTTACCTCAGCTGCTCCACGCCTCATCTGTCCCTCTCAATATTCAACACTTAGAGAGGACTATAAAGCATTTTGAAGCAGTATATAAGTCGAAGTGCTTTTATATTGCTATTGTTTTTGCTAAAGGTTTTTTCCCCCCATTGGTAGGTTTTATTCTAATTCTGGTTATTCTATGTTTCTATGTCTGTGTAACGTGTACATGGGTATTTCTTCACTGATTATCAACGGGGGCGGGGGGCGGGGAAAGGACTTATAACGGGGAAAAAACCATATAAATGTGGTTTTTCTTTCCCTGAAAGAAGTGGTCTATATCTTAACCCTCGAGAGAAGCTTTAGTGATTAAAAATAAACCTTTTAAAATGCTAGTTTGAAAAAAGTTGAAATTCATAATAAACACTTAATGTTTTCTTGCAAGTCCTGTGGTAAAGAAGAACACAGGTTTAGTATTGTTGGCTATGTTTTGATTATTTGGATGAAAGGATACATGTTTTGAAAGCAAGTGCTTAAGTTGAATTTATGAGGTATATATATCTATATATCTATTTCTCTCTTTTCCTCTCTAGATGGGAAAGAAGAAATTCACTGGATTAGAAATCTTCCTGATCACTTTCTTCCTTTTGCTACTCATCATAACCATCGCTTTGATTGTACTTCTAGCAACAGGTTATTCTGGTCTTAAAGGTAATGTTATTCACAGTTCCTTGACTTACAGCCAGAAAACTGCTCCAACGGCTACACAAGATCTTTTAAAAGAATAATTAAATATCTCCCACATGATTTTCAGATAAGTGCGGACCTCTAATCATGCCTTCGGGTGAGCCTTTGTGCTTCTTCTGCCTTTGATCATTTGCCATTTTGAAATATGAAACCCACAGGAATTAGAGTAGGGTAGGAACATTGGGGTTAAAAATTCAACCACCAAAATTCTTTCCAACCCCAGTCTCATGTAGGTATGATAAAATTCTACCCATTTCATGAACTCCCTCCAAGAGTTAAACAAAGTCCATAAAAAAATGAACTTGTCCATTTTAAGTCATAGAATGGACAAGATTATTTCCCTGTTTGCACCTAACTAAGATACGTATACCCCCCTAGCTATTCTTTTTCCCCCCTACCATATTACAACCAATTTTGTTGTATTTAAGTACAATGACAATAAAGATTATACTTATACTTATATTTCCATATGGTTGCCTTACGTGATCTTCAATCTGTATCTGAGATAGCCTAAAATACTGTATTCCTTGTTAAGTAACTAATAAGCTATGGCAATTTTATCACAAATACAATTTGTCGCACTTTCTGACCATTTTGCAGAGGGTTGTATCAGCTTGGCAGCTATTAACCAATTAGGCTGACTTTAGGTATCCTCTAAACTTCTAGTTCTTCGATACTGCATGTGGTCATTAAATTCTGAGCAATGGAAAGATTCAGATATTTCAAAGTAGGTTATCTATCAGTAAATATCAGTCAAGTCACTAACTAATCCTCAGCTCAGGAACATGAATGATAGCTGATCAGAGGGAGTGACAGGAATTCTGCAGGAAAAAAAGTGATTTTCTTTGGCCCTGCTCCTCATGATGCATCCCCACCCACATATGGTTTGTCAGCTACTACTCAGAGGTTATGTTTAAAAAACAAACAAACAAACAAAGGCTTACAAGCTTGCTAGAAAAACAGACCAAAGCATAATTGATGGTAGAGGAACTACATAATAAAGCAACAGAAATAGAGGTAGCTCATGCAACCATCCCACAACTTGGTTGCCAGCTGTTGCACATAATGCTTTTAAATATGAATTTATCCTTCTGGCAGAAGACCACAAACTTGGTATATGAAAGACTATGGGGTTAGAAGTCATCTGGAAAAGCAATAGACACATGTTGAAAAACTCCCCAGGAAGAGGCTGATAAATCAAAGGTTGCCCCCTGCAAATATACAGTGTGCATGTATATGTATGTATGTATGTATTCCAGTCATTTCCCGTGTATGATTGACAGTATCTTGGCGACGTTCCGATGAGGTCACATTCGTTATCTTCAGGCTGGTGTCTTTGGCTTCATGCTTGTGTGAGCAAAGCGTGATCGGAGCTGCCATTTTTCTATAAATATAGGTGGGGTGTGTGGAATGTTGGCTTTGTTGCTTTAAACGGATTTGTTGGCTGTGTTGTCACATCTTGATTGGTTGATGGAATTGATGTTTGGTGAGGGTGATTGGTGATGGTGTCCTGTGTTGTTCTGGGTCCTGTGTTGGTTTTTGTGGCTGGAACTCATTTATTGACTAGGACTAGTTTCCAGATATCTGGTAGGCGGGAGGTATCATCATGTTTATTCATGTTGTGGGAGTGTTTCTCTATTTCGATAGCTTCCATAATTATTCTCTTGTTGAAGTGTTCAGTTTTGGAGAGTAATTTGGTTCCTTCAAAATCAATTTCATGTACTGTTGCTTTAAGGTGCTGGAAAAGGGAGGAAGTTTTTTCTTCTTTTTTGACTGTGTTCTTGTGTTCTGCGATGCGTTCTTGTGTTCTGGGTGCATTTAGTTTGTCCAATGTATGTTTGTCCAATGTATGTGGTTGGGCAGATTTTGCATGGTATTTCATAGACTCCTTGGTTTTCTAGATGGATCTTGTCTTTGGGGTTTCTTAAGATGTTGGCTATTTTTTGGTCAGTGCCGAAGGCTGTCTTGATATTGTTGTTTATGGATATTTTTTCTGATTTTATCTGTGGTGCCTTTGATGTAAGGGAGGAGGGTGATGCCATTGTACGGTTCTGTGTCTTGGTTCTTTGGGGTTTCTCCCTTTAGATTAGGTTGGTAATTGCATTTTTTTGGAATCCATTGGAAATTAATACATTTGTGAGGGTGTGTAATTCAGTTTTCAGGTGGTCTTTGGTTCTGGAGATGAGGTTCTTGGCTACGGAGTTGATCTGTGCAGGGTGGTGATGGGATTGTGCATTTAGGTAGCGGTTGGTGTGTGTTTTTTTCTGGTAGATGGTGTGTCCTAGGGAGCCATTGGGTTTTTTGTAGATTAGGACATCCAGAAAGGGAAGTTGTTTGTTAGCTTCTATTTCCATAGTAAATTGTATTTTGGGGTGTAGGCTGTTGAGATGTGTGAGGAAGTTGTCCAGTTTTTCTTTCCCATGTGGCCAAATTACGAAAGTGTCATCTACATATCTAAGCCAGAGTTTGGATTTGCGTTCAGATTTACCTAAGGCGTTGGTTTCAAAGTGTTCCATGTATGGTTTGTGATGACGGGTGAGAGGGGTGATCCCAAAGGTGCTCCTTCTATCTGTTTGTATCTTTGTCCATTGTGGATGAAGTATGTGTTGGTTAGGCAGTGGTTGGTCAGATCTAGGATGTGCTTGGGGGGATGTATTTGTTTTGGATAACTGTCAAGGCTTCTTTAATAGGCACTTGGGTGAAGAGGGATATGACATCGAAGCTCACGAGTAGGTCACTAGGTTGTAGGTTTTGTTTCTTAATTGTTTCTATGAAGTGGATTGAGTTTTGTACATGTGAGTTGGTGGATTCTGTGTAGGGCTGAAGTTGTTTGGCAAGAAATTTGGCAAGATTCTGTAGAGGCGAGCCTATGGAGCTGACTATGGGTCTGAGAGGTGTTCCTTCTTTGTGTATCTTGGGGAGACCGTAGAGCTTGGGGCATCTGAATGATTTTTCTCTGGGGATGATTCTTTGCTGGATCTCTTCCCTGATGGGAGAGGCTTTTATTTTGGATTTGGTGTCTTTTTTTCAGGTAGGTGGTGGATCTGTGTTTAGTGATTTGTAAGTGGGGTCTTGGAGTAGGTTGGATAGTTTGGCTTGGTAGTCAGATGTGTTCATCACCACAATGGTGTTATCTTTGTCTGCTTGGAGAATGATTATGTTGTTGTCTTTCTTCAATTTGGTGAGTGCTTTTTGTTCTTCTTTATGTAAGTTGCTTCTGGGTGGATTGCTGGAGCAGAGGATGTTGGTGACTTCAAGTCTGATTTTATTGGCTTCATCTGGGTTGATATTGGTTAGGGTAGCTTCAACTCCACATATGATGTTTTCAGTGGGGATGCATTTGGGGGCGACTGCAAAGTTGAATCCTTTGGAAAGGACATTGGTTTCTGCTCTGGTGAGGGTCCTGACTGATATGTTATATACTGTTTGTTTCATGAGTTGCTGTGGAGGGGGTTGGGCTACTGGCGTCTTTCTAGTCTGTGGAGTTTGTTAGTGTGTGTGTCTGTCTTGTGGGAGGTTTCTGTTTCAGCTCTCCAGAGGGCTAGTTTTTTGGATTTGTCCCAGAGTGCTGGGTGGATTTTATTGCTGAGTTTGAAGAGTGAGTAGGTCCCTGTTGGTTTGGTCTAGTAGGAATCTTTTCCTGTGTTTCTGATTAGGGCTAATTCAGTTCTTTTCAGGATTCTTTCAGTGGCTGAGGTTTTTGAATGGAAGTTTAGTTGGAAGCATGTGGGGATCACGTTTTTGTCTCGACAGTTGTGCAGGAATGTGAGGTCACATAAAAACTTGAAGTCTGAAGAGCCACCATCTTATGTGACCTCACATTCCTACTCGTGAGCTTCGATGTCATATCCCTCTTCATATATATATATATTACATTTGTGTTGCATTTGTGCTGATAAATAAATAAAGGGAGATTAGTATAGTATAGACCAGTAAGGGTATGGCTAGCTGATGAGAGCTAAATAACTTGAAATAGATCTATACTAGTCTCCCTTTATTTATTTATCAGCACAAATGCAACACAAATGTAACAAGGCAACATAAAAAAGGCTTTCTGCCTGGATAGCCCCTAGGGTGGGCCTATAGACAGAAAAGGGAAGCAGTATGCTCCCTCCCATATTTGGGCATGCCAGGGGTTGTGACACAATACATACCTATTTCCGTGGCTTAGCTGATAAAGGAGGAGAGCCTGCGGCTTAGTGGCTAACACAACTGCCTAATATGCAATACAGCGCAGGTTCAATTCCCAGTAAGGGTATGGCTAGCTGATGAGATCATCAGGTATATTTTCTCTGATAGCTATTTGATGTGATCCTGCTCAGGTGCACAGATTTGATAGGTAAAGTATTTCCTCTTTACCTTTTACTTTTCAGAATTTTATTACTAGACTGGGTGCAGAGGTGAATAGGTGGGTGAATAAGTGAAGGGAGTTTTAGAAAATGGTTAAACTTCTGAGTCCACTCATCCATCAAACCATTGCAGTTACAACAGTGAGAGCCCATGTTGGCACATCTGTATTGATGGATCTGTTTCCCAACAACTGATGACAGTGAAAATGGAAGCGGGGGGAAAGCCGTTTTCCCTGCATAGAAAATAAGGACATCTTTGACAGAATCCACATTAACTGAGCTTTGGAGATGAGCCCTTAGGTGCAGTTTAGTTGTTAATGCCCTTGAATAAAACAACTTTCCAAAAAAGTAAAGTGGGGGGGGCGAATAGAGCATTTGCCAATATTTACATGCATATTGTTATAATTTTCATAACAATATGGAATACATACAGTTGCATTCCTGTAATTAACCAAAGGAACCTTTGAGGGTTAAACACTATATCTAAAGTTTTCTGGAAGTTGAAGTAAATAACTCAATTATTGTTTGACCATAGGCCTCTCGAAAGAGTGTCAGATATAGATAAAAAGGATAAATCAACAATTTTCACCCATTGGGAATAGAGAAGCATTTTAAATAAAAGAATAATAAGAAATATACTGTCATTATGGCAATTTTTAGTATGAGTTAAATATCAGATACATATAATATACATATAGTATACATATAATACACTATAATGTGTGTGTGTGATGACATACTCACAAATTTTATAAATACTTATGATTAATTATTTTGCAGAAACTGGTAATCTGGTTCACTGCATATTTTAGACAAATTGCTTAAATGCAAGTCATTTGTTTCAACTATGCAGTGAAACAGTTGCTAGTCTCTGCAAAAGTAATGTATCATGGTAGAATAAACAGATTATGATAAAATGCTCCCAAGATGAAAATATGTACAAAATACTCTGGGACAGAACCAAGTTATTTATTTGTATAATTGCTTTAAAATGGGTAATGAAATTATGCAGACATGTGCTTATACTAACATTAGAATATGTAGACTACAAAATAACATTATTGAATTTTATTTAGCAGAAAAAAGAAAGATATATTAGACAAAAGTAATATTCATTTATATTATATCATTTGTTTATAACATTTATTTCAACTATTTATTTCCAAAAATGTAATCAATAAAACAATATATTAACCCGCAATGAGTATCATTATGTAATTGAAAATAGCCTGTAAAGGTAAGAAGTAGAATTTGTTTAAATATAGGCATGATACAGCTATTAATAGAGTGATGTTACTTATTTATTGTGATGGTACTGAGATCAAGGGCTGAGTTAATGACAGGCTGTAGGAGTAGTTGAAAACTAGTTTGGTGTAGTAGTTAAAGGCATCAGACTAGAAACAAGAAGACTGTGAATTCTTATCCTGTCTTAAGCACAAGGGCAAGTGGGCCTGTAACTGTCAGCCCTAGAAAGCCCTACAAAGGAAGCAGTGACCCAGCCACTTCTGAAATCTTGCCAAGGAAACTTCAGGCACTAGTCCAGCTAGCTACTGAGAGTTAATACTGACCAGAAGGCCAAATAATGTTGTATGTTGATGTGAGCTCAGGATTTACTAAGCCCAGAGTGAATGTTGGAGATTGTTGAGGCCAGAAAGAATGTTGGAGTTGCAATGTGACAGAAATTGGACTGAGTGTTGAACATTGACTGGAATGCGAGGAATGTCATTTCTGGATTTTGTGGTGAACCAGTGGTGGAGCAGGAACAGCTGTGTACAGCTGCATGTAGTATTGGGCTGCAGATGGTCGACTGTTAAAGACTCTCGCAATAGGATGCTGTCACTGATAGAATTAAATATGGTCCTTGTCTGGATGGACATGGTGTTTTATAGCTGTTCAGGTTAGTATTTCATTTTAAAAAGTGGCATGTGGCAGCTTTGCCTTTGGCATGTTGGAGGGCTTGAGCACCCAGGGTTGAAAATTTATCGAACTTATCGAAAATTTCTCCTTAGCATCAGGTCAGGGTGGTGAATGGAATGGCTTTACTAGTGAATGATTCTGGGTTGGGTCTTTTGGGAAGGCTGATTTTGTATTAAATGTATGTAAGCTGCTCAGAGTTGAAATGTGAGAGTTGGATTACGATCTAAATGGAAATAAATAAATCAGCAAACAAGCTTAGTCTGCAATCCAGAACTAATTTAGGTAAAGTCACTCAAGATACTGGACTAAATTCAGACGTTCTGCAGAATAAGGACGCTAATAAGGCACGGAGATTCATAGAAAAGAAAGTTACATCAACCTATTTGATTCTCTTCTAAAACTTAAATGTATTTTCTGACTTATATCTGTATATACTGATACCTGCAAGTTCGCTAAATGAATCACCACAATTCTAGTAAGCATCTGAATATCACATTCAAAGTAGGGTTTGTTTTATACAGTGCCTGAATCTTGTTAAAACAAATAATTGAAATAAACACTATTTTTCGCCATAGCATTTAGTGAGGATTTCTCAGATTTCTTAGCTAACAAAATGCTTGTTTGTTGTATTTGCATTGCCTATTTATTTCTATTGTTGCTGTTGTTATTATTGTTCTCTAACTGATGTAATACATTGATTTATTTTTAGCCTTTTCACCTACTTGTCCAGTTATTCCTCTTTCTGAAAGAATAGATTGTATCCCAGATCAAGTGGCAACAAAGGTAAGTAGTGTATACAAGTTAAATAATAATAATAATAATAATAATAATAATAATAATAATAATAATAATAATAATAATAATAACAACAACAACTTATTGATCAAGAATTATTACATTTCCACCCATATTCAACTGTGAGTAGGAGTATGCTACAAAAATTCATTTAATAACCATTTAAAGTTACAACTGCATTGAAAAAAAGTCACTTATGACCATTTTTTATACTTACGACTGTTGCAAATATATAAAAAAATATTTATTTCCCACACTGGTGAAGATTGCATGTCCACATTTTAAAGAAAATGTTTACAAAGGTTTGGAATGGCCAATGGAATTGATCGTGCTCATTGGAAAAAGCTTGGCAGCCCTACTTATTTCTTTATGCATGCATGCAATCACTTCTAAAGGCTCAGGAAGGTTTACAAATGTCATGTTGTTTAAACCATATCATGTGTCACGATTTAGTAAGCTAACAGACTGAGTTATTTGTTGGCACTCAAGTACAGCATTCATGCATCTTTTTGTGCCTTCAACAATATGCTCATGCAGAGGACTTTGAAATGCAGTTGGAGAATTTTGAGAAAAATTAGACAGAAAATAGGGGGAAAATGTGTATCAATAGAGGAAAAGAGCAGGAAAGAGAAGGAGAAGAAGAAACAATTGTCACCATCATTATTGTCACAATCAGACAGTTGGAAAAAGATGGAACTGCTATCATATGGGCCACCACAAAAAATACTTCAGGATTGCATGGAGAGGGGAGGTGTTTGGTTAAACTCCAACAATTATCAGAGATGAGTAAACCAATTAATATACATTTTTTTCATGAATTTGTGGGTGAAAATCGGGATACAGTTTAATAAAGTCTGAACACAAATAAAGGCAAATACATGTGTCACAGGATAATGTTGCAAGCTCCAATCTGGGTCGGTCACCAGGACAAGAGGTTTAGTCTTCTGAGCTTTCAGACTTGTACTGGAGCACATTCTCAGAGAACTTTTCTCTATCAAAAGATGTGCTTTGGGTTATACTATGCTTTATATTTATGTGATGCTTTCCTTATGTGGTTAGTTGTTGTGTTGATGGCCAGCAATTGGCTGTTGTTTCCTTGTGCTGTTGTTTACTGTGTGTCCAAGTCCTTGGCACATTGATAAGCTGGTGGTAAAACAGCACTATTGACTGACAAAGGGCCTGTTTCTCAGGCTTCAAGCATTTCTCTGGCTACCTTTGTACCTGCTTGGCCAACAATCTTAGTAGCTGTGAAATTGAATATATGACCTTGTTCATTGCAATATGAGGCTACCAATCAGTTTATGTGTCCTTGTATGACTGATCAGAATTTGAACACAATTTTCTACCTATTATTATATGCTAGTTATTAAATAGGCAGAAGGGAATCTTCCTCTATGGAGCTGTAAAAGAAATGATTTGGAGTTTACTTCAGTAAACCAGCATCTTGTTGGCTGCTAATCACACAAGTTTATTTAAGCAAAAGTTTCAGAATCTTTCGTGGTCTCTGAATCTATGGAGGAAAGCTAGAAATGTAAGAACTGAAGGATGGTATAACTGTTAGAATATTCATGACTGGGAGAGATATGATAACAAGGTCAGCCAATGAATAGGCATAGCAACAAGGTCAGCCAATGGGAGCTGAAACAGCTAGGAACCAGGGCGTGGTTTAGCCTGTAACCTTTTGAGTCTGTGCAAAGAATTGAAACATAAAACTTAAGACCCTGTCTGCTCAGAACTCTGAAACTAACTGTTCTCTCCTGCTTGTGTTCTGCTTGTAACTTCTGCCACGTTGAAAGAATCTACTATTGGTATTGTACATTTATTCATCTGTTATTATGTATATAAAGAAGTTAATGAATACAACTGAATCTGTGTGTGCTTTCTGGATTTGATTTTTCTACAACTCTGACAAGAACTACGGTTTATTATAACCTTTCCCAGTTTGATACTTGCCAGATGTGTTCAATGATAATTGTCAAAAATTCCCAGGCAGTCTTACTTTAATACATTGGAAGAACCTGTGGTGGAGGAAATTAGTTTATTGTGATATTGAAATGCAGTCAGTGATACAGAACTTTGGATCAATAGACTGCATGACAAAAATCTTATTTTGAAAGTCATTAGTTTCTTTTCATTAAAAACCTTTAAAAGAAGATAAGAAAATAAAAGTTTAATTATCATGTCAACTTCAGCCTTATATAATTTAATACTTATACATAAATGCCTGAACAGGATAGTTTTCACATACCAGGAGATTACCAGTGTGTATACTTTAAGCCACTAGAAAGCCAATGGTCAATTTTGTCATGCTTCAATTTTTTCTTCTTTCAAAGTGATGAGTTCACATAGCTAGACTAGTCTTGACCAATGATGATACTCTTGCAAAAGGTACCTGAAAGAAGTAGATGATAGTAGATGCTGTTGGTTTTTGGATGGTTCTCTATATATTCAAATTTCTCTTTTTTAATCCTGTAATCGTTAGAAGAGAAACATAAGGGATGAAACTAGTAAGCAGAAACTGGCAGTGCATAGTTCACATGGAAACATTGTATAAACCAGTGATGGTGAACCTTTTTCGGCTCACGTGCCACAGTTGGGGGAAAGCACGGGGGACGGGTCATGTGCGGGCGTGCCGCACCCATAATGCAGCGCATGATCCCCCAGTGCGCATGCGCGCACAATGCGCAATCCTCCATTTTTACATGCTTTTTTCGCCCTCCCCAGGCTCCAGAGGCTTTATAGGAGTCTGGGGAGGGCGAAAAGAGCCTCCCCTGCCCCCTCCGGAGGCCCTCCGGAGGCTTCAGGGAACGTCCGGAGGCTTCCCTGACGCCTTCGGAGCGCTTAAAGCCACCCTCCGAGCAAACCGGAAGTGACTTCCTGGTTTCTCGGAGGGTCGTTTTAAGCATTCCGAAGGCTTCAGGGACTGTCCGGAGGCTTCCCTGATGCCTTCGGAGCGCTTAAAACGACCCTCCGAACAACCTGTAAGTGACTTCCGGTTTGCTCGGAGGGTGGTTTTAAGCGCTCTGAAGGCGTCAGGGAAGCCTCCGGACGGTCCCGGAAGCCTCCAGGGGAGGGAGGCTCTTTTCACCCTCCCCAGGCTCCTAAAAAGCCTCTGGAGCCTGGGGAAGGAGAAAAATATCTTTTAAAAAGGTGAACTTAGCTGGCCAGCACACGCATGTGCGGTGGCCAGCTGACAGGGCAGCGGCTCGCGTGCCCTGACAAATGGCTCCGCGTGCCACTTGTAGCACACATGCCATAGGTTCACCATCATGGGTATAAACATTTAAAAGTGCCTGCCAGTCTTAAAACAGAGAAACAGACTGTTAATTCAAAAGGTTAGGAGAGTAGGGGTAAGAGGATTCTTGGGTTCCCAGAACACAACGATTCCATCTGTCTATCTGTTTGTCCATTCATCATCATCATCATCATCATCATCATCATCATCATCATCTCTCTGTCTCTCTCTCTGCCTCTGTCTCTCTCTTTCATTTATATCTATCTATATCTATATCTATCTATCTGTATCTGTCTATCTATCATCCATGTTAGGGATGTAACCCTAGGCTTGGCTTGGCAATGTATATAAGCCATAATTGTAACAAATGTATCTGTTACTTTAAATGCTAGACAAATGTAATTGGTTTGTTACCTTAAGCAGCCATAAGAGGGAGCCAGAATGGCTGTTAGTTCTCTGTTTGCTTAGACGCTGATCGGTGTATTGTGAGATATTGTGGTTTGCTACTGTTAGCTATATTTTGTGTGCTAGACTGATTATTTTGATAACTGAATGACTGAACCGTGTATGACTTGGACTGTTAACCGGACTCTGAATACCTCTATATTTCTACATAGTAAACTACTATATTTTATACTATTCAGTGTCCCTGTATGCTGGTTTGTGTGTGTTCTTCCATATCACTCTCATTACGCTTCTCTGCATACTTGCTCTCCTAACGGGGAGCCTAATTACTTAACATTGGTTATGGGCCCAGAGTGTACCAGACATAGCTGAAGAGAGAGTTGGTGTTGATACGCAATACCGTATACAGATAGCGGTTTAGTTTGTAAGTGTTTACTATTATGGAGAAGATGGCACACGCACCATCAGCAAATTTATCACTGATAACCCGGTTGGATGGAACAAACTATGTTTCCTGGTCAATGAAGTGCAGCTTACTTCTGCATACTGAAGGATTGTGGGATGCTGTACAGAATCCACCGGACATGACTTCTTGGAATCCAGATGACAAGGATGATGCCAAGAAGATAGCAGAGTTTCAACGATGCAACGAACGAGCATTGTGTATAATTGGTCTAATGTTGTCTGACCAACAATTAGTTCATATTCGTGGGGAGAGTTCTGCAGCAAGAGGTTGGGAGAATTTGAAGAAGATTTGTGTACGTGACACTGTAGGTGCACATATAAATCTTACCCGCAAACTGTTTAGGGCACGCCTTATGAAGGGTGGAGACATGTTAGCTCATTTAAACTTTATAAAAGGAGTTTTCCAAGAGCTACATGAAAAAGAACTTATTTTCTCAGAGTTACATCAAATTTACATCATTCTATCATCACTAGATGAGAGTTATGATGATTTTGTATCGCCCCTCGAGGCCCTAACCCGAAATGAACTAACATTGACTGACATAACTGCACACCTATTGGAAGAGTCCAGAAGGAGGTTGGAAAGAGAACAACTGAGAGAGAAACCACCACAACATGAAGAGTCACCTTCAACTGCCTATACTGTTAGAAAATGTTTTTCTTGTGAGGCTAAGGGGCATATAGCTAGATTCTGTAAACATGCAAAACAACAGAATACTAGAAAGCTAAGAAAAATACTAATGTTAACTTAGGGATGTCTACTTTGACTATCTCTAGAGATGCACCAGTAAGCCATGATTCATGGGTTGTTGATAGTGGAGTATCACAGTGCATTACTAGATATAAGTTGTTTTATAAAAATGTCTGCAGGCAAGCAACATGTATCTTTGGCAAATGGATGGAGGGTGATAGCATCTGGTGAAGGTATGGCAAGGTGTTCATTTGTAAATGAGCATTTATCTATGTTGTATATACCTAAACTGAAATTTAATTTGTTATCAGTAAGAGCTCTAGTTAACATTGACTATGTAGTAACCTTTAGGCGAGATAAATGTATCATAGAAAAAGAAGGTAATAGGATTACTTAACCAATGGTTTATATATTATATCTGATGACCATACAGCTAACTCAGTTTATGATAATGTGAAACCACATGATGAATGCATACATCTGCTACATAGGCGTAAGGGGCCCATTAATTTCAAGACACTGCAACAAACTGTAAAGTTGTCAGAAGGAGTAAAATTAAAACCTTGCAGTAAATATTTAAATTGTAATGTGTGTAGTCAGGAAAAAAGCAAGGTTACTCCAGCAAACAGACATAATGGGTTTAAAACAAAAGAACCTCTGGAAGTTGTTTTTGTTGATCTAATTGGACCTATAAAACCCAGTTTGGGAGGTGCCTATTATGTTTTGAGTATCATGGATCATTATTCAAGATACAGTTTCTGCTATTTAATGAAAGACAAGACAAAAAGGTTTCAACATTTCATTAATAGGTTAAGGTTTGTGGAAAGAAAGGTAAAAGCCAAGGTTATTACTGTAGTTACTGATAATGGGATGGAGTTTACAAATTATAAGTTCCAAACAATGTTAAAAACAGCTGGTATTGAGTATAAACGTTCTGCTCCTTATAGGCCACAACATAACATTACGTGCATCATTAGTTTGGGCAGCTAAGTATGGATTTCTACATAGTAAACTACTATATTTTGTACTATTCAGTGTCCCTGTATGCTGGTTTGTGCGTGTTCTTCCATACCACTCTCATTACGCTTCTCTGCATACTCGCTCTCCTAATGGGGAGCCTAATTACTTAACACTCCATCCATCCATCCATCCATCCATCCATCCATCCATCCATCCATCTATCTATCTATCTATCTATCTATCTATCTATCTATCTATCTCTATCCCTATTTATCTTTCTATCCATCCATCCATCCATCCATCTATCTAGCATCTATCTATCTATCTATCTATCTATCTATCTATCTATCATCTATCTATCTATCTATCTATCTATCATCTATCTATCTATTCTCTATCCATCTACAGCATCTATCTATCATCCATCTACAGCATCTATCTATCATCTATCTATCTATCTATCTATCTATCTATCTATCTATCTATCATCTATCATCTATCTATCTATCAGATCTATCATCTGTTATCTATGCCAGGATTGAATTTCTGGAGATGAAACATTTATAGCTGTTCTGGCCTCAACCTGTGGTTCCAGTGGTGGTAGGAGCATTTGGGACTGTGGCTGCTAAACTGGGACAGTGCTTCCCACAGATCCTAGGGACAACATCAGAGCTTTCTGCATAGAAGGGCACAGTGCTAGGAACAGCCAAGTTACTGCACAGAAACCTCAAAGTCCCAGGAGACTGAGGAAGGCACATACCCCCTTAGGTTGAGAAGGTTTTTTTTTTAAAAAAAAACAATAGTGATAATAGTTATTATTTAATGTGATAATTTGGCACACTAAAATATTTGTTCATCAAAATGTTAGCACCTCTTTTTCTTTCCTATGAAGTTCCCTGAAAATGAAATACTTTTCATAACCATTTCCTACACATTTCCTTTTTTGAGAAATTGGATAGTGTATGTATATGTACGGGGAGACAGGAACCATTTGCTGCTTAGGCAACTGGCTTGATACTCCAATTCAGTCAAATGTGTCAAAAGGGAATGGAAAGTGTATTCAGTTGCTAATTTGATTGTGTCTAATAGTCCACATTTAGTCACGCCTAACTGCATGTGATTCCTCTTGGACTATATTTGACACTGAAACTCCAAGTAGAGAATACTAAAATAGTAAATCCTTATAACTCTTTATTATGCTTCTCAAGAGAAGACATGGGAAAACTTTCCTTGCAATCAGAGGTTCACATTACTAATTCAGAATTATGGTCCTGCAGTGTTATTGTGTGAACTCTGGGAATCAAGTGAAGGGTTGGGGTTGGCCAAGGTAAAATATTATTTCTTTAAAAACAAAACAAAAATAAACAATCACAAAGTTAAAGTCTATCTAGAGCAGGGGCCTCCACACTTGGCAATTTTAAGACATCAACTCCCAGAATTCCTCAGCCAGACAATTTTAGCAAGGCTCAAAAAGCTAAACAGGATTAGGCCTCGTTAAGACCTGGATGGGAGACCAACAGGACCAATATACAGCAGGACAGTCTGGGAAATAAAAATAAAAAATCCTGAAGAAAGTAAAAGATAAAGCCCTATAACAAACAAAATTGAAGGAACAATGTAACAGGAACAGCTGAATTCAACTTTGAAATGCATGTTGTTGTTTTTCTCCTTTCTTTTAAGAGCAAATTATGGGAGCATTAACAATATAAAGTTAATTAGATCAAATGTGAGACATCAGAACAACCACTGATCTCCACTCCTTCCGTAAGATGCTCAAGACCCACCTGTTTAGTTTAGCGGGCCTGGCCTAATCCCGATCCAGTCCCTCAATTCTGTACTTTTAAATTTTGGGGGTTGTTTTAAGCTGATTTTTAACTTTTATTACCCTGTACAGCTCTACTGTTTAATTGGTTTTTAAGTGTATCTATTTTATACTAGGTTTTAATCTGGTGTCTGTACACCGCCCCGAGTCCCTTCGGGGAGAGGGGGCGGTCTATAAATTTAATAAAATAAAATAAATAAAATAAAAGGTTATTTTTTACAGTTTTTTTTACTTAAATTCTATTATACCACCCCTTTCAATAAAAAACAACAACTTTTCCTGAAATTAGAAATAGCATAATTTAATAAATATGTGCGTGTTGGCTGTGGAAATCATTAGAATAATAAGCATGTTTGCAACGGAGAGAATAGTTTTGAAGTTAGTCATGGAAAAGATAATGTTGTGTATTTAATAAATGTACACAGGAATTTAGCTCCGAAATATTTTTCCCTTTCTAATCTATAATTCTTTTGTGATAAGAAATAAACTTTTCAGTGAAGAAAACATTATATTAATGATTAAGTACTTTTATTTAAATCAATTGCTTTGTAATGTCTTATAAGATGAATCACATAGATTCTGGGATAACATCCAAATGATGGTTGGTACTTCTTGATTGATACACAACCCTCTTTAAAGATCAGTTACAAGAAAAGAGATAATTGAATCAAGGGAATAGAAAGGAATGAGTGAAGACTTCATCTTTGAATAAATTGCCAAATTCATTTTAGCAAAAACTTTTGCAGTCAATAATTTGCATACATGTGTATGTGTGTGTGTATGTGTGTGTCATTCTTGTGTGGAAGGATTATATAATATATGATATATGATATATGATATATGATATGTGATATGTGATATGTGATATGTGATATGTGATATATGATATATGATATATGATATATGATATATAATATATAATAATATATGATATATGATATATGATATATAATATATAATATATAATATATAATATATAATATATAATATATAATATATAATATATAATATATAATATATAATATATAATATATAATATATAATATATAATATATAATATATAATATATAATATATAATATATAATATATAATATAATATAATATGTGTGTGTGTGTGTGTGTGTGTTTGTGTGTGTGAGAATGCTAGAGGGATAAGAATTGGTTCCTGTAACTTAGAAGATGAACAGAGATATTATTTGTAAAATACCATCAATGTCTTTCTATTTCTGCTTAGTAATGAATGGAACCAGCCCAATCCAGACGCAAAGTAGTTTCTTATGTATGAAGAATACTAAGCATGAAAGAACATGTTGTTCTGTTTTAATGGGAAAACAATATAGCATTTGGAGCTTCTTTCTCTTCTAAAATACTTAATAACTAAAGTGCTACTAATTAGTTACAAGACACTTTTTATTAATCATAAAAAGTCTATTCGCTGCTTATGAAATTAATTATTTCAAGTACTGGTTTAAATTAATTTTTCTACTTTATATCCCCAGCAAATTTAACATTTCAGGATAGATTCAAAAAAATGCTGGAAAAAATGTGTTACTGAGGAGAGTGTATATGCAGCGATGGCCTTTCTTCTTAATTTTTCAGTTTCTTTGGTATTTGAGAGAGCTAAAGAAAGAAATAGGTATTTAATACTTAGTTCTAGAAAAATCGGAATGAATAATTCTTGAAAAAGGTCAGACACCAGCTATCTGCTTGCTCAAATTTCCCTCTATAAATCAAATATTTCTTCAGCATAGTTGAATGTCTTGGCACTCCTGAAAGATAGGCTTTGCAACATTCTGACATTAGGAGTCAGTAAAATAAAGCATCTGTAACATGTAAAGTTGTACTCGCCATCATATAAGGACTGTTATCTATTTATACCACCTCTTGCATCAAATATTAGAAGATGCATGGCTCACTGTGATCAGTAAATGCATAGAAGTCATCAAAAGCATTGCACAGTTCTGTATGAAAACTAATGTATTTATTTACAGTAACTATAAGCCTCAGGTGAGATGGGCAGCAAACAAATTTAATAAATAAATAAAAATAAAATTCTAATTCCATAGTTCTCATTCTGCTTCCGGTTGTTGAGAACGACGGACGTGTTCGTCCGCCCTGTGCTCTCTTGGTGGGCACCCCTCAGCTTGGGGGGGGCACAGGGTGCCTTGAAGGGGTGCCCTGCCATAGGGGCTGCTCACTGGGGGTCCCCTGGATCGGCGGCGGCCACGGGGGGGGCCTCCGGCATTGCCCCAGGAGCCGAGATGCAAGAGGGGGTGCACGACGGAGCTTTTACGCTCCCGCGCACTTTCGTTTCAAGGCAGCTGGATGATCGACAATTTGAAGGCTACAGCTGAAGTGCGGTGAGATGGGAATCCTCCCCAATTCTCCTTTTGATATTTAAATGAAAGATCATCAGCTTTTTAAAAGACTTTCAATCTTCTCCTGGGAAGTGTGATTGGAGGGAGGGGGATTTCCCTCCCCCTTGGAAAAGTGGCTTTGGATTTATCTCCTCTCTCTTGGAGGAGAGAGAGAGAGAGTTTTAAAAGGAATCACACTCATTATAAACAATGGCAAAATGACTTTCTTAATGCAATTGTGAAAGAAAAGTGATGATCTGACTTCTTTAAAAATTTTGAAAACTTTTGACTTGTTGCTTCCTGATCTCCGGGGCTGGCGAAGCAAGATGGCATACTTCCTCCGTCTTTATGTTCTTTGAAATTAGACTCCTCCTATGAAAATTGCTGGCATTATACTTTTGCCTCCCTGACTCTCAGAAACATCTCTTGCTACATAATATCTTGGATTTGGAATAACTGAATTAATTGACTGGACTTGAACTATATAGAAGGTCTCTATTCCTGTCTGGACTGCTTGCCTCGTGGTCTCTCTTGGTTGTGCTTTTCCACAGTCACCATTTCTTTGTATGGACATAGATATCTCTGAGCTTTTTTTTTATTTTTATGATGCCTCCGAAGAAACCACCACCTGGGAAACCAGGATCTTCAACATCCAGCCCAATTGGACAGCAGTCACTAACATTGTTTCTACAACCTAAAGTCCCTGAAGAGGAATCAGTAACTCATCAGCTGCTCCAAAAGATTTTAAAAGGGCAGGATGAACTGAAAAATCAATTGAGAGAAATGAATGAACAACTCAGAGAAAATCAAAACCAAACTGCACAAAGCAAACAAAGATTAGACGTTCTGGAGGAGGGGACAACTGAGATGAGGGGGGAGGTGAGGGTGGTCCAGAGAGGAAATTTAGAACTTGAGAACCACATGATAAAAATGGAATTTGAAAGGATGTCTTTTTTCCTTAGATTTCAAAACGTAATTGAGACTGACAATGAAGACCTGAAGGAGATCATGACAACAATGTCAGCTGAATATATTAAAAAAGATATAGGATGGGATATTGACTTGGTTTATAGAGTTAACTCAGCTTATGCTAGAACACACAATGTTCCAAGAGAGGTTCATATTAAATTTCTTAGAAAGGCTACAAGAGATGAGATTCTGGGGGCACAAAGGGGGCAAACATTAAAATATAAGGAAAAAGAGATAGCCATCCTGAAACAAATCCCGAAGAAAGTAAGAGATAAGAGGAAAAAATATTCACTACTAGCAAAAAAATTATTTGATAAGGGATTTTGGTTCCGGTGGCTTTTGCCAGAAGGTATGTTGATTTTCTGGGAGGGCACCAGAGAATTAATACAATTATGGAGGCGGAGGCCTTCATGGAAAAAAAACAAAGCTCTCCTAGACAAAGCGGACAGTACACAAGAGATGAAGGAGGGAGGGGCCGAGGCTTTGCTGGCAGGCGGGGGGGAGGAGGCAACATTGAGAAAACTCAGATCACAAAAATAAGTTAAAAAACCATTGCAACTGCTGATACAATGAATCCTTTTGTTAGATACAAAGTAAATGATTGAAATTATTGAAAGATATAATGTAAACAATAAGCTGTCAAGATCTAGTTAAGCAATAACATTTTGTTTATCATTTTGTAAAGTTATGAGACTTGGGGGGGAATACCATTTTCTGCATGATGTAGCTGTCAAAATTTGTACCCATACCCACTACCCCTTTCCTTAAAATTTTGTAAAACCAATAAAAAAAATTTCAAAAATAAATTATAATTCCATAGTTCTAAAAATAAAAAAAGAAAAGAGAAAGGGGACAATCCCCCAAATAACTAATCCAGAACAAATATGATATAATTACAGAAAACAAAAATAACTCTCAGATAAAATCCAAGTTAGCTGCCCACACTCAGCCAGCTGGCACTTAAAGTTCATGGAAATGCAACAGTCTTAATCTATTTATGGAATTGCAGACTGTACTGCAAGTGGGAACTGCCTGTACTTGGTGGTGGTGGGGAGAGTATTCTGTAAAATGGAAGTTATTACAAAAAAAAAAAGGCTAGCTTTCTCTTTCATTCCCTGCAAGCTTCATGAAGGAAGGGAAGTTCCAGCTAGCACTCTCCTGGGAACCTGGCCAGATTGGTAGATTTGCTTGTGGCAAGGTGTTGCCTGATGTGTCCTAGTCCCACACTATTTATGGCTCTAAAGATGATGAATAGAACTTGAAATTGAGATTGGAGACCTGCTGGCAAGCAGTAATAATATAACTGTAGTATAGTTATAATATAAATAGCTCCCGTTACTTGTCCCAGCTTCTGCCAATCTAGCATTTTGAAAGCATGTAAAAATGCAAGTAGAAAATAGGGACCACCTTCAGTGGGAAAATAGCAGCGTTCTGTGCACCTTCGGTGTTTAGACATGACCATGGAGACATCTTCTGACAGTGCTGGTTCTTCGGCTTTGAAATGGAGATGAACACGGCCCCTAGAGTCGGGAACAACTAGCACCTATGTGCTTTACCTTTACCTTTACCTATAGTTACAATAAAGTTTTTACACCTAGACTACAATAATACAGTTTTAGTACTATATTATAATACTATAATACAGTTTTATACCTGTAGTATAGATGTCGTATAGGTGTAATTCTTCATTGCTGGAGCTTACCTGCCAATAATATTGCTGCCATATATTGTACATCTTTCCAAAGACAACCTCACATACAGCACATTGCAGTACTGCAGACAGGTGGAGAGGAAGACATGAGTTACTGAGGTCAGGACATTGTAGTCCAGGTAGAGTCATAACTGGTCCAGCAGACAAAGCTGGGTGAACCTTCTGCTGTTTAATAGGAATTGCAGGTCCAGGAGGGCCCACAAGTCAACACCACCATTTCCTATTATGATGATCGTAGATTAAGTTAATATAAAACAGTTCAGTACAAAATATAAATTAAATATTAAAACATAGATTTTAATCCCAATGAAGTGTAAACATTCATCTTATACACTGAAAAATACAGTATATTTTTGTTATATGTTTTATATATATGTTACCTAATATGGGTAATGAAATGTTTGCAAGAAAGCCAGCAAGCTCAGAGGGCATAAAAGTCCCATAAAATAGATATTTTGATCATACGTTCCCAAGAAACATAACTTATTCACATTCAGTTCCTATCATAAAGGTTTCTGATAAGAGTAAAGAGGCAACAATCCATTGAAGAGGTCTCAAGTTTTTGCCATTTCTTCCTTCTTTATAATATCAAAAGCCAATTTAAACTCTGGCGAGGGTTGTCCATGTCATACATCTAGCAGTCAGATGTTATAAAATCAAGTTTTCTCTGTCTGTTCATCTGCAATGATTTCCTCATTATCCAACCAGTTCCTGAATTTATCACAGTGGTGACTAATGCAAAGCTTTCCCAATTAGGCTTAGAAAACTAATGGAGTAATAGTTAATTAGATCAAATGTGAGTCCTTTCTTGTAAACCAGAACAATTACAGTCATATCAGTCTTCTGAAAACTATCTAGAAGAGTTAATAAATGTGAAGAGGGCAGCCAGAATTGGGATCCACTAGTCAGCATTATTCTTTGTCATTTCTAGTGGAGTACAATTTGGAGCCAATGGATTTTCCAGGCTTCAACTGGCCTGTCAGCCTTTCACCTTCTTTTTTTTTTTTCAAAAAGTTTTATTGGTTTTTTAAAACATTTATAAGGAAAAGGGTAGGTGGAATGGTTACAAATTTTGGCAGTTGCAAGTGTGGCAGACGCCCCCTCCCTCCAAACTCATAGGATACATCTAAATATAAAACATTAATACATAATCATAAAAAATCAGCATATTAATTCTAGAAAAAATAGTTTTCAATCAGTTTATATAGTTATGATATATAGTCTAGATATAATTTCATTATTACTTTCGGTCTGTTTATAACATTGTGGTTTTCTTATTCATTTTTGTGATCTGAGCTTTCTTGGTGTTGCCCCTTCACCCCCCGCTGGCAGAGCTCTGGCCCCTCCCGTGTCCTGTGTGACCATTGTAGTGTCTTCTGTTTTTTCTAGGTTCACTTTATTTTTTTCCATAAAGGCCTGTGCCTCTATGGGTGTATTGATTCTGATTCTTGTCTCCTCCCAGAATATCAGCATACCTTCAGGCATCAACCATCTAAACCACACCCCCTTCTGGTATAGTTTATTCGCCAATTGCGAATAATTTTTCCTTTTCTCCCTAATTTTTTGGGGGATCTGCTTCAGGATGGTTATCTCCCTGTCATGATGTGTCAATGTTTGCCCCCTTTGTACACCCAGAATTTCATCTCTTGTGCTTTTCCTAAGGAATTCAATATGAACCTCCCTGGGTACATTGTGTGTTCTGGCATATGCTGAATTCACTCTATAGACCAGATCTATCTCCCATTCCATCTGCTGTTTATCTTTGTGTAAGTATTCAGCTAAAATATTAGTCATGATGTCCCTTATATTTTCCCCATCTGCTTCTATGACATTTTGAAATCTAAGATAAAAGGACATTCTCTCAAACTCTGTTTTCATTTGTTGGATATCAAGTTCTTTGTTTCCCTTCTGTAAGGCCTCTACCCCCCCTCTCGCCTCCGCCACCCCACCCTCCACAAGGTCCAGTCTCTGTGAGTTCTTATAAATTTGGACTTGATTCTCTTTAATTTCTTCCTTCATTTCTTTTAATTGTTTCTTAATTTCTTCCTGGCCCTGTATGAGTTGCTGGAGCATTTGTTGCAAATCCATCTCTGTAGTCTTAGGTTGCATCAGTTCTGTAATCTTTGACTGTGTGGCAGGACTGGATGTTGCAGATGTCGGTGCAGAAGTAGCAAAGCCAGGTTTTCCAGGGGGTGGTCTTTTTGGAGACATGGTTTATAAAACAAAGAGATCATTCAGTGTAGAGACTGGGCAGCTGGAGAAGTAGAGCAGGCAGATGAGTCCAGAAGGCAGAGGATCCAAACAGGTGGGAGTTTCTTTAGTCAATCTAGCAATAGATGAAAGTTTTTTCTCCAAAGAGTTCAGAAAATAACAATCCACAAGAGATTCCTCTGGGTGACACGGAGACAAAGACCGGAAGCCTGAATTTTAAAGGTGGAGTCAGGTTTCACAGTTCATGAAGACAACGGACGTGTGCCATCTTGCCCTGCCAGCTTTGGGCTCAGAGGCATAGGAAAAATTTTAAAAGTTCAGAAAGTTCTCAGGTCATCAATAAGTTCTGGAACTAAGTCCCATGAAAAACACTTTTACTGGGGTGAGGCATCATTAGTTGGCTCTCCCCCCTCCTCCTTCCCCTGGGGGCGAGAGCAGAATTTTTACAAGCCGCTTGTCCAAGAGGGGGGAAAATCCCCCTCCCCTCTAGCCGCTCCTCCAAGAATAAATCCGAAAGATTAACTTTTAAAATTACTGAAAAGTCCATCAACTCAAAAGTAAGGGGATGAAGAGAGGAAGCATCTCACCGCACCGCCGCTGCTTCCTTCAGTTTTGCGTTCTCCGATCAGCATGGGGCGAGACGCAGGCGCGCCCTCCAAAACTGCTCCCCGGTGCCTGGAGCAAAGCGGAAAAGCCCCCACCAGCCGCCGCCAGTGCCAGAGCCTTCCGCGAGCCGCTCCTTCGGCAGGGCGCCTCTTCGGGGCGTCCTGTGCCCCCCCAAGGATGGGGGAAGCCCACCGAAGATCGGGAGCGGGCAAAGTCCTTGCCCGTCACCGTAGCCGCCGGAACCGGAAGTCAGCCTTTCACCTTCTGAGTTGAAATAGGAAAACATCTTGGGAGCCCTCTTTTGGTGGTGAATGTCCAAGTCATAACCCTGTTTAGAGTAGCTACTGGGTGTTGTGGTCCGTTAATGGCCTGCGGAGCTGACAGCAGAGTTGGACAGTGCGAAGGTTGGGGAGGAAAATGGGCCAGTCCTGGAGTCTGGGGAGGGCTTGGATGAGGGCTCTGCATTGGAGGCAGAGAGGGGGCCAAAAACATCTGATAGTTATGTGCTGCTTCCGGAGTCTGATATTAGCAAGGCAGAAGAACAGTGGGAGCCTTTGTTCAGTGTGCACATGAACAGAGTTGCCAGAAAGCAAGAACAATTAAGAAAAAGGGGTGACTTGGGAGTAAGGCTTGGAGATGATTGTCCCCTCTCATAAGACATAAAAGAAAAGCAAACAGACATGAGCCTTTGCAGGAAGCAATTAGTTCATCTGGTTGGTTCAAGCTCTGAGAAGTTCCATTTGACTCTGTGCTAAGTTTGATCTTGCAAAACTAATTGGCAATTAGGTCCCTGGAAGCATTTCAAGAGAGATAAAGGTGGGTGCTTATCAATGGTGGGTTGCAGGCAGTATGCCCCGGTACGGGTGTACCAGTGCCTGTTGGGAGCATCAGGTACCGTTCCAGTATGGTGTTCCGGAGGGCCCACCCGCCCGCCCTCCTTACCTGTATTTGAGCTGTTCGGCGCTTCCGCATAGGCGCACAGAGCTTATGCCGCCTGTGTGACACTCCGCCGAGCAGCCGGAGCATCATGGAGGCATCACAGGAGGTAAGGACGCATGCACATGCTGCGTTTGTGTGTGTGCATTCATGTGGTGGACTCCAGGCCGCGTTGCACAGTACCGGTTGCAACAGGATCCGGAACCCACCACTGGTTCTTATCAACGTTACCCTGAAAGACTGGCAACTCGACCAGACATCTGTCGGAATCTTCATATACTGTTGGGGAAGCCGTACGGGCTATGACTGAGCATAATTCACAGCCATATAAATAAAAGAGGGTTTTTGGAACTAAGTTTGTGATTTATGCTTTCTCAGGAAGCCTAGGTCAGAACAGAGGAATCAATATCCACTTCGAGAATGTGTGAGGAAGATATTACTTAAGCTGCATCATCGAAGTAGTTTTGTAGTCGTACCACCCCAAAACGGTATCCTCATTGTACGAAAAGAGTAAGATCTATTCCTGTTTTCGTCCAGTTATTGAAAGAAATGGAATTTTCATATTTCCCTTTACTAAAGGCTTGTCAGGTTTTTGGCAGCTGTCTGAACTGAATGTATTTCCCTCCCATTTCAGCTCCCTTTAAAAAAGTGCATTAAGTTTGGAAGAGTAGCAGCACACATTTTCCAGCAAGTGAATTAATTTTAAATTTAGAATTAATCCCAATGTATATTAAGACAGAGACTTTCTGAGTTCTAAGTAGGAAAGGAAGTTATTTTTTAAGTGGTTAACATGTGTTAGGTACTATTGCTTATATAACAATTGCTTGAATGCTTATAAGTCTGAAAAGTAACTCTTACTGGTAATTTGGAACAGCTATAATTACAAATCTGTTTTCAATATATATATGTATGTATGTATGTATGTATGTATGTTTGTATGTGTGTGTGTGTGTGTGTATGTGTATGTGTATGTGTATGTGTATGTGTATATGTATATGTATATGTATTTGTGTTACAACCCCTGGTATGCCCAAATATGGGAGGGAGCTCACTACTCCCCCTTTCTGTCCTTCAGCTCATTACAGAAGACCATACAGGCACAAAACCATATTTTTATTTTTAATGTTGCCTTTGCTATGTTTGTGTTGCATTTGTGCTGCTAAATAAATAAAGGGAGACTAGTATAAATCTATTTCAAGCTATTTAGCTCTCATCAGCTAGCCATACTGGGATTTGAACACACATACATATATATACACATACATACATACATACATACATATGTATATATATACATACACACACACACACACTCACACACACACTACAAACCCACTTAAAAGGTCAGTGATAGTTGGTTTCAAACTGCAGCTTGCCTGTCAATAATGATTAAAGATAAAGGTAAAGGTTTCACTCGCACATATGTGCTAGTCATTTCCAGCTCTAAGGGATGGTGCTCATCTCTGTTTCAAAGCTAAAGAGCCACTGCTGACCCAAGACGTCTCCGTGGTCATGTGGCCGGCATGACTAAATGCCATAGGTGTACAGAACACTGTTACCTTCCCAACAAAGGTGGTTCCTTTTTTTTCCACTTGCATTTTTAAATGCTTTCGAACTGCTAGGTTGGCAAAAGTTGGGACAAGTAACAGGAGCTCACCCGGTTACATGGCACTAGGGATTTGAACTGCCGAACTTTTGATCAACAAGTTCAGCATCTTAACCACTGAGCCATTGCATTCCAGTCATTAATGATTACACACATGCTATTGTCCAAAAATTAATCTGGAGTTTATTTTGATGGTTCTTATTTCCCTTTAATGCTGATAATACAGGATCTGTGTGTACTCCGTGGCTGTTGCTGGGATCCTCAGAATGAAACACATGTACCTTGGTGCTACTTTTCAAAAAATCATGGGTACCAAGTTCAAGGAAGAACGTCAGATACAAATCCAGGTAAGCTGAAGAAGCCTAAACTCCAGACTTATTAGATATTTGTAGACAAAACATGCCCAGCATGTAAATAAGGCAATGAACATACAATGTAAAATAAAAGTATTTTCAGCATATGGATAAACTTAATGCTTAATTTCTTTCTTACTACTACTCTTAAAATCTGATAGATCAAGTATCTTCTTTGTATCTGCACCACTTAACGTGGGAAAGAGAAACAGCCATTCCTCAATTCCTAAACTTTCTGAGTCAAGAGGCTACGTTAACATCAGTGGTGGGTTCCTACCAGTTTGGACCACTTCGGCTGAACCGGAAGTGGTTTGTCGTTCTGAGTCGCTGGAACAGACAGTGAGCCAGGCCTGCCACACTCCCGAACCAGTTCGCCAGGGGGCACCGTAGGCGCTGCCACCTTGTTTTTTGCTTCTGTTCATGTGAAGAGCAAGTTTTATTGCAATGTGCATGTCCATGTGGTGCGGCCATGAGTGAACCAGCAGTAGCAACTGCCAGAACCCACCCCCGGTTAGCATGTTTGTTAATAAACTTTTGCTATTTAATAAGAAATTGGGTTTTGTAGTTATTTTAGTTGGGGGGGATAGGGTTAAAATTGAGAAGTTTTTTTTTTACTATTTTTGTCACTTCTAAATATAAAATTAATACATATAAAAATAAATAATTTTCCAGTATTTTATTATGCATTGTTTTATTGTTTGCTATGACTTTGTCTTGGACTATAAAGAAATAAATAAAAAATAATTGTTAATTAAGTGCCAGTTAGATGAGATATTAATGATTCATATGGATCTGAAACTCCACAAGTTGTGAGAAAACTAGGAAAAGACTTAAGCAGATTTTCCTTTTGTTTCATGTACAGATTCGGTGGTGTTTTTTTTTTTAGAACCCTACAGATTAAGCAGAAAAAAACCCTTAAACTTGGTCTAGTAGAAAATTGAAGTCAGTGCAGTTCTTTCAATCATTGTGCAATTTATCAGTGGCTAAGTGCAATACAGAAAATTCTTACAGCATTTTCAAGGGGCATCAGCTTCCATGCAATGGGGAAGGCCAGTAGAGGCTTCCAGAATGAAGTGGATCAACTAAAAGGACTAATATAGAGAGAGAGATTCAAAGCAGAAGTGGTATTCAGCAGGTTCTGACCAGTTATGAAGAACCAGTAGCGGAAATTTTGGGTAGTTCCAAGAACTTGTAAATACCACCTCTGACTGGCCCCACTGTCCCATTCTCTGTCTCCCGAGTCCCAGCTGATTGGGAGGAAATGGGGATTTTGCAGTGACCTTCCACTGGACTGGGGCGGGAATGGAGATTTTACAGTATACTTCCCCTGCCATGCCCACCAAGCCACACCCACCAAGCCACACCCACAGAACTGGTAGTAAAAAAAGTGTGAATCCCCCCACTGATTCAAAGTCTGTTTTGGTCTATAATTCATTAGCTGATTTTAGTCCAGAGTTCACCCTAATCAACTTCAGCTTCAGATATGTTGAATACAGATTTAATCTAAAGGTCAGAATGGACAGAATGCTTCATAGGTAAACTGCATGCCTTATTCTTTAACTTTGCTTTGTCCCGAATGAAGAGTACCCAGCAGACCACATGTAACTATTGTTATTGTCAATATTGGAAGTAACACTCTTCCTTTCTTTCCTTCCTTCTTAGGATTTGAAGCTACTCTAATAAGACTACCTTCTCCATCCCTCTTTGGGAATGATATTGAAAAACTACATTTCACTGCAGAATACCAAACAGAAAACCGATTTCATTTTAAGGTTAGATTGTTTTTTCTTTAAATGAAATATTTTCAACCAGAAGATCAAGGACTGCAAGTGGGTGGCAACTAAACCTAATAGGCTTAAGTTAATAATAACAGGGAATGAAAAGATGAATGAATGACATGTTGATTCCATAATGTATCACTGGGCCAAAGATTACTGTGCAGAAATTGGAGGCAAATTTTCAGTCTGTACAATGTGATTATTTTTGCTAAGTGCACTAGATCTGGATTGTAAAAAATCCATTAGATTACAGCAAAGAGACATAGAAAGCAGTAAATCTTTGCTCGCATATTGTGAACATCTGGAATTTTGCAGCTTAGATCTCTTCTGTATCTTCAAAGATAAAAAATAAAATATTCATTGGAAAGGGTATGTTGTCCAATTGTAGAATATTGTATATAAAGCAAAACCAACCTTACGATTCATCATCTTAAAGTAAAATGTTCTGCATCTTAAGGCAAATGAGTATCAGCATACAAATAGGTATATTTCATACCTATTTAGGAACAATCTACTTATATATATTGAAGGGTACTTTCTATATATTCCAAGAAAAAACTTTCTTAAGATCAGCATTCTCATGTTGGTTCACAGCCAATATTAAATTTCTCAGGACATTTCAGATATTCACTGAGAAAACCATCTGTCTGGTTTGACAGTTTTAACTCTATTAGTAAAAAGCAGGCACGAAACCTTTATAAACTTTCGAATTGAATGCCTGTGATGGTGTAGCAATGGCAACAGCACTTGCACTTATATACTGCCCCATGGTGCTTTATAGCATCTGGGTCATTTACAATGTCGGCGTATTACCCCCAGCAACCTGGGTCCTCATTTTACCAACCTCGGAGGGATGGAAGGCTACGTCAACCTTGACCTCTGTCAGGCTCAAACTCCTGGCTGTGGGCAGAGTTTACCTGCAATTCTGCATTCTAACCCCTGCACCATGGGGGCTCAATATCGGGTTGGGTACATAGAAAACGAAGTATTTAAAACATGGTTCACAATGATGAAATACTTTAAAGGTAATTAAAAAAAGACATTGCTTTGAATTTCTGATAACAGGATGATGAAACAACTAAAAATGGTTTTGATTTTTGAGAACAGAGAAGGCTCAGTCAATCTAGACATCTGCAGCTGTAGAAATTTCTCTAACAAAATGCCATCTTTTCAATACAGAGGACTGTAGAGATCAGAGCACAAATACATTGAAGCCCAACTTTTGATATCAGAACCCGAAGCGTAAAGGGGTGGAATTGTAAACCCTCTTTATGGTCTTACAAAAATCATATTTTATTTGATTGGTTACAATAGTATGTATTTTATTGTACATAGGTAACACCTCAATCTAATTAACTATGGGAATTCTATATCTTTATTGCGTAGCTCAATTGATCAATACATAAAATGAATAATAGGAGATGTGGAAGATGAAGCAATACATCCTTTATACTGATTTAAAAGAAGGGCCCTAGAATTTGTCTAAAACTGGTATGCTTACCGTAACTGCTGTCTGAAAGACTGTTGCTTCCACAACTAAATGTTAATTCCTTGGGACCTAGGCTTCCATTTTTACAGCTAAGCTTTTACCTATCTTATTGGTGCTTGCCGTATTATCTACACCTGAGGATTCTCAAAGCATAGCTGCTTTCTGGAATCTTATTTGGATCAAAAACATATGAGTTGGGGCTTGATGTTGGATCCTTATTTTTTTTATATTACAAGACTAATATCATTAATTACATTTATTAAACCTGATATAGTTTACCGTCAATTAAGAATATTTAAGATGAGGGAAAGTTGTGCATTCACTATAGCAACATTTACTTCATTTTAAAATGTTTGGTTTTAACAGATTACAGATCCTGGCAACAAAGATAGATATGAAGTCCCACATGAAAATGTTCAGCCTTTCCAGGGATCTAAAGCAACCAATTTAATGTATCGAGTAGAAGTCACAGACAATCCTTTTGGAATCAGCGTGATCAGGAATAGCAACAATAAAGTCCTGTAAGTTATCTTTCTGTTCTTTGATTTTTATATATAGGCAATCCAGAGTTCATAATTGTTCAACCACTTGCCCATCCTAAGAATAATTGTCTAGCAACTCTCAAATATTTTGATCTAAGGTTCCTTTAAGATTCTTTAAAATGATTGAGAATCTCAAACAACTTGAGATGCGCTGGTGACGTCTCGTCTGGACTACTGCAACGCTCTCTACATGGGGCTCCCCTTGAGATGCACCCGAAGACTGCAGCTGGTCCAGAATGCGGCCGCGTGGGCTATCATGGGGAGTACTAGATACTCCCACATAACACCTCTCCTGCGCGAGCTGCACTGGCTACCTGTGGTTTTTCGGGTGCGTTTCAAGGTGTTGATTACCATTTTTAAAGAGCTCCATGGCACAGGACCTAGTTACCTGCGGGATCGCATCCTACCCCATACATCCCTGCGACCAATTCACTCTCACAGGGAGGGACTCCTCCGGGTGCTGTCCACCAAGCAATGCCAACGGGCGGCGCCCAGGAGTAGGGCCTTCTCTGTGATGGGCCCAACCCTCTGGAATGACCTCCCCCCCGATATTAGAACCACTACTGACCTCTGCTCCTTCCGTACGAAACTCAAGACCCACCTGTTCCAATTAGCTGGCCTAGCCCATCTATAGTCCTATTCTTATCCTCCTGGCAGTTATTTTTAATTATTTTTAATTTTGGGGTAGATTTTAAGGGTTGATTTTAACGTTGTCTTAATTTTATTTTATTGTACAGTTTGTATATTGCCTCCTCTATCTATATGTATGTTTTTTACTCTGACTGTACACCGCCCCGAGTCCCTTTGGGGAGAGGGAGCGGTTTATAAATCTAAATAAAGTTAAAGTTAAAGTTTGGTTTGTGTGGGCATATCTGTCAATATTGATTGTATTATAAACTTAGGTTGAGAGATTATTTTTATCTTTAACTCTCTGAAAGGGTCTTAGGAATCCTCAGAGGTCCCCAGACCATATTTTGAGAACTGTTGCCAATATATTGACAATAAATTTCCAAACTTTTTTTTAAAATGCATTAAATTTATTTATTTGAACTGCACACATTTCTAATAGAAAACATCTCATAGACCAGGGATGGCTAACCTTTTCCAGACTGCCCAAAGTTTGCACCCAAACTTCCAAAATTCAATGCACCTCCCCTGCACACACACAACATCACATGCATGCGCACCCCCTCACACACTGCCCCCTGTGCATGCGCGCAATCCCCCGCATGTGCACTGTCCCAGTGCATGCATGCACTTGCCCCCACACATTCCCTCTGCAGCTTCCCTGCATGCATCACCCACATGTGTGGCAGAGACCCGAAGAACTGTTGGTTGGTGGGAGGAATGCCCGCATGCTGGTGGAGCTGAACTAGGGTCTCGGCTTGCGTCTGGCATGCGTACCATAGATTCGCCATCATGGTCCTAGACCATAAGATGCCTGCATGTTCAACAGCATCCCAAGAAAGACTCTAAATCAAAGGATGTTTTTTCACTTTTCCTACCAGATTTTGTTATCTGTCGCTCTGTTGTTCAACATGAAATGAAAGTGTATCCACTAGCATATTCATTGTTGTTGCACATTTTAGGCAAGAATCAGAAGTAATCATCCTTCTGGGAAGTTTGACTGCCATCATTTATTTATGTAACATCCTTATCACAATATTGAAAAGGGGTAATTAAAACAATACATCAGCAGCAGTCAAGAAAGTGAGCAATGCTTGTTAAGGAATAAAGACCTATTATCTATTCTTCCAAATGTTTCCGGTGTCCTGTAGTGTCCTGTCTTGGTGACAATAGCTCTTACTGGTGGCCCAATTTTGAGCTCTTATGCCACTTTAAACAAATGCTGGTGTTTTGCTTACCTTTTTTTTCTTCACAAGGAATGCTTAGTATGAATATAGTGTGATTTAAATGCATTTTTTTAAAAAATCCAGTTTATGAAAAGCATAATACCTCTGATCATTCAAACAGCTTCAACACCGGTATAGGACCTCTGATATATGCCGACCAGTTCTTGCAGCTTTCCATTAGAGTGCCTAGCTGGAATGTTTATGGTGTAGGAGAACATGTGCATCGACAATATCGGCATGATTTTAACTGGAAAACATGGCCTATTTTTACCCGAGATGCTTTTCCTAATGGGGTAAGTGTCTTCTTCTGATTCTGTAGCAGATCTGTTTTTCTAAAGGCAGTAAAACAAAGAAGAACTTAAAAGATTCTGTATGAATGAAATGAAAGGAGGAAAACAAAATAAATAAACCAAGAAACATGATTCTGACATGGCTGTGAATAGAAGGAAAGCACATCATTACTTAAAATTCAGGCAAGGCATAAAGGAGAAACACAAGAGAAGAAAGCACAGTTGACTTGTTAAAAATACAGGTGGCCCTCAACCAGCGGTGGGCTCCAGATCCCGTTCCAACCAGTATGGTTGGAATAGGACCGGCGGTGTCCACGTGGAGGCATGCAGCATGCGCATGCGTCTTAGCGCTTCTGCGAGCCTCCGCAACACTCCAGCTGCTCAGCGGAGTGTCGCACAGGTGCTGTACAAACCATGCCTGTGCATGGAAGCCCTGAAGGCTTAAAAGACTGGTAAGGAGCTCGGGCGGGCGGGTGGGCTCTCCGGAGCACCATACCGGAACGGTATCCGGTGCTCCGGGCAGGCTCCGCTACTCCCGTACCAGGGCATACCCTCTGCAACCCACCACTGCCCTCAACCTATGGCCACAATTGAGTCCAAATTTTCTTTTGGTAAGCAACATAGTTGTTAAGTGAGTTTTGCCCCATTTCATGACCTTTTTTACTTTAGTTGTTAAGTGAATCACTGCAGTTGTTAAATTAGTGACATGATTGTTAAATGAAGCTGGCTTTCCCATTGACTTTGCTTGCCAGAAGGTCATAAAAGCTCTCAAAAAAGATGACATGGGACACTGCAACTGTCATAAATACATGTCAATTGTCAAGCACTTGAATTCTCCTCACATAACCATCAGGGATGCTAAGTTGTTAAGTGTGAAAAATGCTGTTTTTTCAGTGCCACTGTAACTTTAAATGATCATTAATCAAATAGTTGTAAATTGAGGACTACCTGTACTCCAGTGACTTCTATTGCATCAATTTTTTTTTGCAAGCCTTTTTTTCCTTTCTGTAGAGAACTGGTGGTGGTGGAGGAGGTGGGGGGAATTATAAGAATACAGTTATTGGTGCTGTTCCAGTTTTTTTAAAAAATATTGGACAAAGAAGACAAATGTTGTGTATTTTAACTTCCTTTAACTTTCTAACTTATGCAATCTGGTCTTCAAAGAGATTTTTCTTTGAGCTTGTAGTACATCAAATCCAATAATGAACCGCCTTCCAGAGTAAGGAAAAATAACACAGAAATGTGCACAAATATGTATGAATGAATTGAGAAAGCAAAGGTAGCCGACATAGTTTGGATTAGAAACTTCATTTATAGCAACCCATTTAAAATATCGGCATATTATATTAGAAAAACTTGAGATATTTTTTTTAAAAACGTATTAAAATGGAAACAGAAAAAATGCTTATAAACAAAAACAAGCAAACTTAACTTTTTTTGCACAGGCATGAGTGAGTGGGTTACAATAAGAGAAGGGTTGGTGGTGGCAGCAAGAATCTAGAACTGAATAGGCTACATTTTTAGACCCACTGTAGCTTTTGGACAGTCTTTGTAGACAGTCTTATGTCAAGTGCCTGAATCAATTATTTATATTGTTATAGAACCAGTAGATCCACTGATTCTAGACAGTAGGGCAAGAAGCAGATTAACAATAGATACTTGAAAAAGCAGAAGACACTGGATTTCATTACTCATTTGTGGTCTAAATTCAAGGCTATATGATATGTGGTTTTTCACTTAATTTTAAGGCCAATATCTAATTATGGATAAATTAATATGGATTCCCAAACCACTGGTGTTACTAAGCCACATACTACTATTTAGCAGTATGAGAACTTGATAAAAAATATTATACATGTTCAAGTCAGTTCATGTTATTCCATTTCAACACTTAGGAGTCAGTGGTGGTATTCACAATTTTTTACTACCAGTTTTGTGGGCATGGCCTGGTGGGCATGGCAGGGGAAGGATACTGTAAAATCTCCATTCCCACCCCACTCCAGGTTACTGCAAAATCCTCATATCCTCCCAATCAGCTGGGACTTGGGAGTCAGAGAATAGATTGGGGTAGGGCCAGTCAGAGATTTTATTTATCAGAGGTGGGTTGCTAATTTCTTTACTACCAGTTTGGGTGTGCTCCCATGCATGCTTGCGTGCGAGCTGGACACTTCTGTGCATGCACAGAAGTGTCTGGGTGGGTGGGCGGAGCCTCCCGCCACCGCATCTACCCGTTTGGCCTATCCGGGCCAAATCGGCAGCAACCCACCTCTAGTATTTACCTATTTACTGAACTACTCAAAATGTCCACTACTGGTTCTCCAGAACTGGTCAGAACCTGTTGAATACCACCTCTGTCAGGAGTTCTAATGAACTTTAGTATTTACATATGGTTGTTGTTTCCTTCAAAGGATATGAGCAACCTGTATGGTGCTCAGACTTTCTTCTTATGTCTGGAAGATACCAGTGGACATTCATTCGGAGTGTTCCTTATGAACAGTAATGCCATGGGTAAGGAAATTATTTATGACTTTGTTAAAAATCACCTGGCTTTCTTAAACAATTTTCTACACATGTACTTATATGATGAGTGCACAAGAGTTGATCATCAGGTATGTTTTATACTCTTACATTTTTCATCCAATACATTTATTCTGAGGGAGTTGTGTTCCAATTACATTGCTCTAACTAATAATATTGAGAGTCTAATTGTGAAACAGTGTGATCCTATCTATTCAAAATCAAGTCCTTAATCTTGGTGAGGCAATGCCATGGTAGGTTAGCAGATATAAGATTACTGCTTTTCCTTCCCAAATCACACTGATAGTTCCATTTGTAAGCATTCTACCAAGGCAGTATCAATATTTATGAAGAATTCCATATTGTTTCTACGTTGTTTTTCTTCCAGATGTGTTTCTAGGCAGGTCCACTGAAAATTGTCACTACAGTTTCAGACAATGTTCTCTAAAGTAATTTTATAGATTTAAAATTCAGTTGACCTATGCAGGGATGGGTTCCGGCTGCTGTTACTGCTGGTTTGCTCAGGGATGCACTCCGAACTAAAAAAAATGCTTCTGCATATGCGCAGAAGCTAAAAACAAGATGGTGGCATTTACTGTGTCGCAGAGAGAACTGGTTCAGGGGCGTGGCAGGCCAAGTTACTACCTATTTGGCTGAACTGGCCTGAACCAGTAGGAACTCACCTCTGGACCTATGTCTATGTAGTTACATTGGAATCCTCAACATTTTTAAATCACTCAGTCTCTCTATACACTGGTGGTCCTCCATTCAATCTTTATGAGATTCTCAAGGAACAATTAAGAATAGTGCATATTCTGTTAGACTGTTAAAAGGATAGTAGGATTCTTTTTACAACCGAAAATTCCAACTGAAATCTGAAATATGGAAAAAAAAACTTTGAAAGGCACATGCTAGTCCTGGGAAGATTCCTATTCATTCAGATATTCAATTTACACAATAAATTAGGAGTAAAAATAAAGACAATACTCTTGTGTTTAAGTCTCAATTAATTTCAAGAATTTCTCCTAACAGATTTTGCTCTTCAACCTGCTCCTGCGGTAACATACAGAACAATTGGTGGAATTTTAGATTTCTACGTCTTCTTAGGAAATACTCCAGAACAAGTAGTGCAAGAATATCTATTGGTATGTTTTTCTATCATGTTTCTACTTGATCTTTATAGAGTAGAGCTCTATATGTTGTTGCTTATATTAACAAGAGCAGATCTGCTTTTCTTGAGAAGTTATTCTAGATTAGGGACATACCAGATACACAAGCAGAAATGACAAAAGACACATCTGATTGTCACTGCCATATGAATATCTCTCTGAATTAGATCAAATCCTCATCTCATCCAACCTCTCTTACTAATTCATCAAAATCCTTAACTAGTAGTTTTGGGGCATTATCTGGAGGAAGATTTCTGTTGCTAATGTTCCTGCTGTTCAACCTCATGCAACCCCAAAGTACTACCAAACGTTGAATACTGACTCATGTATCCCTAGGTTCAGGCGGTGGAAATACTGTCAGGATGGAAATTCAGCCCTGTTCCCCTCCTGGGGTAATTGTATTTAATGAGGGATGAATCGTGGTTTTTCCTTGTAGTATACTTCAAAATTAAGAAAAATAAACCCAAGATATATTCTAAGAAACACATTTTATTGTAAAGAAAATGAAAACAAAACTTACTAGCTAATGATTACATTTTGGCAATGTTCCTGCCTACCCTCTTGGCAGGTGAACAAAGAATAATGATGTGGAGAAGAATGTGGACATGCGTAGTGAGCTTAGTGATAAGAGTCAAATCAGTCTACCGTATGTCTTAGAGTTTAAGCACAGCTGGCAAACAAAAAACGCAGTGACAAATACAATAAAGCAAGAATTCAAATTCAGTTCAATCCTTTATTGTCAGAGTACAACATGTGTACAGTGAGATTAAATGAGCCTCCCTTCATGCACCCTCCCCCAACACAATCCTACTAACAATCAACCAATCCTATTCATGTGACCTTATTGCATGTCTCACTGACTCTACTTTGTTGTTGTAGAGTTATTTTTCATTCAGGAGTCTGACAGCCTATGGATAAAAACTGTTCTTCAGCCTGTTTGTACAACTGCCTATGCTTCTATATCTCCTTCCAGATGGTAGGAGAATAAAGAAGGACTGGCCAGGGTGTGAGTCATCCCTGAGGATTTTCCTCACTCTTCTAAGGCAGCAAGCCCTAGCAATGTCATCTAGTGGTATCAGGGGATAGCCACAATGTTTTGTGCTGTTCTCGCCACACTCTATAATGTGTTTCTATCCCCGGCTGTCAAGCCAGCATATCACACTGTAATGCAATGAGTGAGGATGCTCACTCACTGACAAATCTAATTTTTTTCTGCATTCTGGTGGCGTCTTAAAACTGCATTACCTTTTTCCTAGAAACTTAATCAATATGAATATGTCTTGTCCAGTAGCATGGCGGTTCAGAGATTTCAGTAGTCTTCTTCTTTGTCTACATTTCAAGAAAATATTATCATTCTCTATAAACTATACAATGCAAAAGGAAATGCTACCCTCTTAAATTTTGCTTTGTATTTTAATTGTAAAGTTGATAGGACTTCCATTGATGCCTTCCTATTGGAGTCTCGGCTTCCATATCTGTCGATGGAATTACACTGACCTTAATGATGTGAAAGCTGTAGTAGAAAGGAATCGAGCAGCTGGAATACCTTATGTAAGTTAAAATGTAAGGGTGGAGAAGGAGTGGATCACTGTGTGACAATTGGGTGGCTACATACATCAGTTTAATTAATAAATCAGTACATTATTGATTGGAGGGGAAAATCAGTTATTTTCAAGACCAGGATACAATTTGACTGTGTTACTGTGTTCAGTAGAAAGATACAATTCTTGCAGGATTCATAATGTTGAAGGTAGAATTGGATGGCTAGTTTCCCTTGAAGCATGAGCATGGGAAGCAAATCCATGCTCATTTAATAAATTTGATTTTGATCAAATCAAGGTCCTTTCTTACATATGTCTAAGACTTTTGCTAGTTTTATTATGAGATCTCATTTTCTTACAATATGCATGAACCTCCTGGTAATCTTTTCTTTGTGACTTTGATGGAAGAAGAAACTATGAATTATGTGGAAATTTTTAATGTCATTGATCCAATTTTAATTCAGTGACAACACTATGCTTTGGAAAAACAAGCCAGCAGAAAGACCAAAGAAGTAAGTAAGTTGTAATCTAGGGATGGATAAATTTTGGATTAGGGGATACACGTCATCTTTTTTGGTAGAAAATAGGAAGTCCCAAGGAGTAGGTTGATTTACAAAATGGACAGGGCTAGGATTTAATACTCTTTATTTCCTGTTTGAGGTAGCTGGATTTCATTAAAAAATGTTTGTAACTAAAATGGTAAACCTATTTTAGGACTTTTTAAAAGGATATTTTGTATTTGATGTTCATATTTTTCAGTGTCGAGTGCAGAAATCAGTAATATGTGCAATTCATATAGGTTTATTGCATGCTAAAGCACTCTAACAGAATCTGAACTACCAACAGTCAAAGTAAGTGGTGCATAAGTGGTAGATAATAGTCAGTGGAATTCAAGAGGAATTGGACTTAGATCTCTTGTGGGCATAAAAGGACTCAAGACTGATATGCATTTGATCCCTCAGCCTGGTTATCTTCTACATTTAGGATATTTTAGGATAGTACAATCTTTATGTGCTTCCTACTTTAACACAGTGGGAAATGTTTCCACTGTCCTTAAAAACGGACTAGGTTGTTTACTAGAAAAGACATGGGGACAAAATACAATTTTGGTAGTAGGTTGCCTATTCTTGATATAACTGGTAGAATTCACACTGGCTAAGGAAATTATAGTGCTTTGCTTCTCACATCAGCTATTCTCAATCTCGATCCAATCAATGGAAATGAAATATTTTTTTAATAACTCCTAGAATCCCAGTGTTTTAGTAAAGGATCACAGTTAGATAGGGTTTCAATAAAATTGTCAATGTTTAGGCAATACAGAGAGAACAAAATCAAGAATGTCATTTTACAAGACTTTTTACTTGTTGGGAATCTAGTTTTAAAAAGTCTTCCCTGGAGGCTGCAGAATTAAAATGAGAACAGGTGCTGAATTTTGTCACACCTGTGAATATTTAACTTAGCTAATGCAAGGAACAGTTCCCTTAGCTAAAGCATCAGCTTCATCAGATAACAACATATACATTTTCTCTCTACCATTAAAATAATGGGTTGGGACAAACCAATTTTCTTTGCAATATTAAAGGATAAATCAGTGTATTTTACTTTTTTATATACATTACAGAAAAAAAATAGGGTGGCTACCTAGCATGTTATTATGGTAATGAAAATTGGGCATGGGGGTATTGGCTTTTGTAATGAGCCAGAGTTGCAGTTTCAGAGAAAATATAATTTTCTGAATATAACATTGTTAGCAGGATGTGAGAAACCAAATGAACCTTTTGGTTTCATTTGCTCAGTCAAAATGAGCCATATTATATACAGAACAATAATCATAGTTCATACACTCTCATGTCCAATGGAGACTTAGATATGATATAGAATTAATGTTTCCAATTATTTCATTTAGATTAAAAAGCTCATCAGCACCAATTCTCTTTCCTTTATGCTTCTCTTGGTATTCATTATACAGTGGACAACCATTTAAATATGAGCCAGCAGTGTCCAGCAGCTGCCAAAAAAGCCAACACAATTCTAGGCTGCATAAACAGAGGGATAGAATCAAGATCAAGTGAAGTGTTAATACCACTTTATAATGCTTTGGTAAGGCCACACTTGGAATACTGCATCCAGTTTTGGTCGCCACGATGTAGAAAAGATGTGGAGACTCTAGAAAGAGTGCAGAGAAGAGCAACAAAGTTGATTAGGTGACTGGAGGCTAAAGCATATGAGGAATGGTTGCAGGAACTGGGTATGTCTATGGACTAGGGGAGACATGATAGCAGTGTTCCAATATCTCAGGGATTGCCACAAAGAAGAGGGAGTCAAACTATTCTCCAAAGCACCTGAGGGTAGAACAAGAAGCAATGGGTAGAAACTAATAAAGGAGAGAAACAACTTAGAACTGAGGAGAAATTTCCTGGCAGAACAATCAATCAGTGGAACAACTTGTCTCCAGAAGTTGTGAATGCCCTAACACTGGAAATCTTTAAGAAGATGTTGGATAGCCATTTGTTTGAAACGGTATAGGACAGTGATGGTGAACCTATGGCACGTGTGCCACAAGTGGCACGCAGAGCCATTTGTCAGGACAGGCGAGGTGCTGCCCTGTCAGCTGGCCAGCGCACATGCGTGTGCTGGCCAGCTGAGTTCACCCTTTTTTAAAGCCATTTTTCACCCTCCCCAGGCTCCAGAGCCTTTATAAGAGCCTGGAGAGGGCAAAAGAGCCTCCCCCCCTGGAGGCCTTCCAGAAGCTTCATGAACTTCCCTGAAGCCTCCGGAGTGCAAAAAACCAGCCCTACAGGCAAACCGGAAGTTCGGGAACGGACTTCCAGTTTGCTTGGAGGGTCATTTTGATTTCTCCTGAGACTTCAGGGAAGCATCCTGAAGGTCCCTTAAGCCTTCGGAGTGCTCAAAACGACCATCTGAGCAAACCGGAAGTGACTTCCTGTTTGCTTGGAGGGTCATTGTGACTGCTTCGGAAGCTTCAGGGAAGCCTCCTGAAGGTCCCTGAAGCCTCTGGAGGGCTTCCGGGCGGACGGGGGAGACTGTTTTTGCCCTCCCCAGGCTCTGGAGCCTAGGGAGGGCAAAAAAGCATGCAAAAAATGGGGGGCGCCTGTATTACACCATGAGCACTGGGGGGGGGGTCACACATTGCATTATGGGTGCGGCATGCCCACACACTCCCCCCTGCACTCCCCCCCTTATGGCACACAAGCCAAAAAGGTTCACCATCGCTGGTATAGGGTTTCCTGCCTAGGCAGGGGGTTGGACTAGAAGACCTCCAAAGTTCCTTCCAACTCTGCTATTGTATTGTATTGTATTATATAGATGATGATGATCTTGGTGTTGGTGGTAATGATGATTCCTCACAGTTCTGCCTGGGTTGCAATAATGTAAGAATTCAACATTTCCAATGGCTACAATTTTCTTTCCAGGATGTTCAATATACTGATATTGACTACATGGAAGACAAGAAAGATTTTACTTATGACAAGATAAATTTCGCAGGGCTCCCTGAATTTGTCCAAGACCTTCATGACCATGGACAGAAATATGTCATCATACTGGTAATTCTGATTAATTTAAACAGTTCAAGGACAAGTGAAACAATTATTGAAACACTTTATCAGCAATTGTTTGAATATAGCAATAACACTTAGAATTGTATACCACTTCGCTTTTTGTCTTTGGTGCATATGCTCTCAATGTACATAATAGAAAAGATACATTCGTCATGAATCATATGGTGCAACACTTAATGACAGTCATAGGGTACAAATAAGCAATCAAATCATACCAGAAAACAATCAATATAAATTGTAAGGATAGAAGCAACAGAGTTACAGTCATATAGTCATATGTATCTAATTTCTTTTTAACTTTTGTGATGTGTGTTTTTTAATGTTGTACGCCGCCCTGAGTCCTTTGGGAGAAGGGCGGCATATAAATCCAATAAAACAAACAAACAAACAAACAAACTATAGGAGAGAGGAGATGAGTGATGAGAAGTATAATAGTAATAGTAATGCAGACTTAGTAAATAGTTTGACAATGTTGAGGGAATTATTTGTTTAGCAGAGTGATGGCGTTCAGGAAAAAACCTGTTCTTGTGTCTAGTTGGTGTGCAGTGCTCATAGCATCGTTTTGAGGGTAGGAGCTGAAACAATTTATGTCCAGGATGTGAGGGGTCTTTAAATATTTTCAAGGCCCTCTTTTTGACTCGTGCAATGTACAGGTCCTCAATGAAAGGCAGGTTGGTAGTAATTGGGTTTTTTTCCCCAGTTCTAATCATCCTCTGAAGTCCGTGTCTGTCTTGTTGGGTTGCAGAACCAAACCAGACAGTTATAGAGGTGCAGATGACAGACTCAATAATTATTCTGTAGAACTGTAATCAGCAGCTCCTTGGGCACTTTGAGGTTTAAATTAAATATACCAAATTAAATATACCAAAAGGTTGCCCACTCTTCCTGTATTATAACCAAAATATTGTAATTCCATTTCAAGATTTTTTTTTAAAAAAGGTGACAAAAATAAACAGAATATTAATGTGCCATAGCAGCTGCTCCCCACTGTTATCTGGCAATTTAGTGGCAGAAAGCAAGGCTGCAAGCAAGAAACAAGATGGCTTTTACAGGACCAAAGCATGTTCAATGATGTCACTTTATAAGGCCCATCCTACAATGTCATGATGAGGAAATGTAAAAATAGGGTGACATCACTGAGGAGTAGAGTTTGTCAATATTTTTCTGCTTTGTTGCACAGCAAATATTCTTGCTTTCTCCTGAAGTGGGTGCAATCAGTTACATAATTGTCAAAGGTTTAGAACAGGGGTGTCCAAACTTGGGAACTTTAAGACTTGTGGACTTCAACTCCCAGAATTCCCCAGCTGGCTGGGGAATTCTGGGAGTTGAAGTCCACAAGTCTTAAAGTTCCCAAGTTTGGACACCTCTGGTTTAGAAGGTTTAACATTTTAATTATGTTTTTAAAGGATCCAGCCATTTCTGTCAATAACCTCATGAACAATACCCCTTATGAAGCCTATCTACGTGGTGAACAGATGAAAGTGTGGATAAATGAATCAAATGGAATAAGCCCTCTTATTGGGGAAGTAAGTTGCTGTTTTTAGAAATCATGTTGTGGACCACTTGAACATTAACATACAGTACAGCAAGTAAGTATATAAAATGGGGAAAGAAAAAGGAGGGGAAAATTCTACTAATCCAGAATCATCTGCAAAACTGGGATCTCTTCTCCAGTCCACTTATTTTATTTATTCAGTACCCTGAAGAAACACACTATATTTTTTCTCTTTGGCGTAATCTTAAAAAGAGAAAGGCATAACTCTTTAATAAATGTCATCCATATTGATTGTTCTGACCGTGTAGTGAACCTTTTTTTTTTTTCATTATCTAGTTCTGGAATGTAAATATTGTCACAATCATGAGAATAAATCACAATGTTGACAATAGTTATTTTCTCAGATATATTCCCAAAAATAAAATAACTTTTTGTAAACCTAAGAAAATGATAAGGGAACACCTGCCTGATCTTGATGGATATAAATCACAGGGATCTGATGGATTATATCCCAGAGTTCTGAAGGAGCTGGCAGATGTTATCTCAGAACCATTGTACAATATCTTTCAAAAAATGCTGAAGCACTGGGGAACTACCGGAAACCATCCGAGGTAGCTCGGGAGTTCATGGCTTCCATGACAGCCATGGACCTGACCCAATTAATTCAGGGCCCCACACACGAAGGTGGCCACACTCTGGACCTTGTTTTTGTATCTGAACAGTGGGCGAGTGATCTGGGAAGAGGGGATGTAACCATTACTCCCCTGTCATGGTCAGATCACTCATGTCTCCGGCTGGACTTCCCTGGCGCTACCCCCCACCGCGAGGAGGCGGAACCAAACTGTCCAAGTTGGTACCGCCCCAGGCGCCTGATGGAACCGGATAGGTTCCAGACGGAGCTTGGGCCATTCCCTGTAGCCCTGACCCGCTCTTGCTCCGAGAACCTAGTGGCCGCCTGGAATAGGGCGGCCGCTGGGGCCCTGGACCGAGTTGCGCCTTTGCGGCCTCTCCTGCGGTGATGACCCACCCGGGCTCCTTGGTTTACCGAGGACCTGAGGGTGATGAAGCGCCATAGGAGACGCCTAGAGGGCAGGTGGAGGTCTTCACGCTCCGAATCTGACCGAACACAAGTAAGAGCCTATTTACGGACTTACCTTGTGGCATTAAGAGTGGCCAAACACAGACATTGTGCCACTCTTATTGCGTCCGCCGATAACCGCCCTGCCGACCTGTTTCAGGTGACCCGCTCTCTCTTATCACAGAGGACACGGGAAGCCCCTCTACAGGGCAGAGCAGAGGAGTTTGGGGAATATCTGCAGGACAAAATCGCTCAGATCCGGAGCGGATAGACCCCCTTCAGTGGACCAGAGGAGCCGCCAACAGTGAGTCTTGTGAGACCACTCTGGGAGGAGTTTGCGTCTGTTGCCCCCGAGGATTTGGATAGGTTGCGTGGACAGCTGCGACCGACCACATGTTTAATGGACCCGTGTCCCTCCTGGTTGGTACTGGCATCCTGGGAAGTGACACGAGGCTGGCTACTGGGCCTGGTGAACGCCTCTTTGAGCGAGGGGTCCTTTCCTGCCACCTTGAAAGAGGCGGTGGTGAGGCCCTTACTCAAGAGGCCTTCCCTTGACCCGATGGAGCTAGCTAATTATCGTCCAGTCTCCAACCTTCCCTTTTTAGCGAAGGTTGTAGAGAATGTGGTGGCACAGCAGTTTCCACGACATCTTGAGGAATCCGAATATCTAGACCCACGCCAGTCCGGCTTCCGGCCCGGACACAGCACGGAGACGGCCTTGGTCGCGTTGGTTGATGATCTCTGGAGGGCCAGAGATAGGGGTTGTTCCTCTATCCTGGTCCTATTAGATCTCTCGGCGGCTTTTGATACCATCGACCATGGTATCCTATTGCGCCGGCTGGGGGGGATGGGAGTTGGAGGCACCGTTTTGCGGTGGTTCGGCTCCTACCTCTCCGACCGGACGCAATGTGTGTTGGCAGGGGGGCAGAGGTCGACTCTGAGGCCACTCACCTGTGGGGTGCCTCAGGGGTCGGTCCTCTCGCCCCTTCTGTTCAACGCATATGTGAAGCCGCTGGGGGAGATCATCCGTGGTTTTGGGGTGGAGTATCATCTGAACGCTGATGATACCCAGCTGTACATTTCCACCCCAGACCACCCCAACGAGGCTGTCGAGGTGATGACCCGGTGTTTGGAAGCTGTCGGGGTCTGGATGGGGGACAACAGACTCAAGCTCAACCCCTCCAAGACTGAGTGGCTGTGGCTACCACCACCCCGGTTCAGTCGGTTGATTCCATCGCTGACCATAGGGGGCGAGCAATTGCCCCCTGTGGAACGGGCGCGCAATTTGGGCATCCTCCTAGATGCCCGGCTGTCAATGGATGACCATGTGGCAGCCGTGGCAAGGGGGGCATTCCACCAGGTTCGCCTGGTGCGCCAATTGCGCCCCCTACTGGACCGGGATGCCCTACGCACGGTCACTCATGCACTGGTGATGTCTCAGCTGGACTACTGCAATGCCCTCTACATGGGGCTTCCCTTGGGACGCGCTTGAAGACTGCAGCTAGTCCAGAACGCAGCCGCGCGGGCTATTTTTGGGAGTACTAAGTACTCCCACGTAACACCGCTCCTGCACGAGCTGCACTGGCTGCCTGTGGTCTTTCGGGTGCGTTTCAAGGTGTTAATCACCATCTTTAAAGCGCTCCATTGCTCAGGACCTAGGTACTTGCGGGATCGCATCCTACCACACACTTCCCTGCGACCGATTCGCTCTCACAGGGAGGGGCTCCTCCGGGTGCCGTCCACTAGGCACTGCCAACAGGCAACACCTAGGAGTAGAGCCTTCTCTGTGATGGGCCCAACCCTCTGGAATGACCTCCCCCCCCGATATCAGAACCACCACCGACTTTCTCTCCTTTCGACGAAAACTGAAGACTCACCTGTTCCGTTTAGCCGGCCTGGACCATTTATAACCTCATTATACCTCTTGGCAGATATATTTTAACTGGGTAATTTTAATTGGGTATTTTTTAGGATTGTTTATATATTGTTTTTATCTGCTTTACCTGTACAGTGTTGTATTGCCTCCTCTTCTATGTTTTTATGTTTGCATGTTTGTAGTCCATTTTATCTATTTCATTTGACTGTACACCGCCCCGAGTCCCTTTGGGGAGAGGGGGAGGTATAAAAATCGAAATAAAGGTAAAGGTAAAGGTAAATTGTAAAAGAGCGGATGTGGTTCTCATCTTCAAAACAACAACAAAAAAGAACCAGGAAACTATAGACAAATCAGCGTAACAATAATAACTGGGAAGACACTGGAAAAAACAATTTTAAAAAACAGATCTGTGAACATCTAGAAACAAAGTTATAACTAGTAGCCAACATGGGATATTTAAAAGCAGATCATGCCAAATAATCTTATTTCATTTTTTGACAAAGTGACTGAATTAGTAGACCGGTGAAATGCTGTGGATATAGTATACCTAGAATTTAGCAAGGCATTCGACAAAGTAGACCATAAGTTACTTCTTGTTAAACCAGAAAAGTAGACAGCATTACAACTAGCTGGATTTGTAACTGGCTGACAAACCATATTCAACAAGTAGTTCTTAATGATACTACATGATTTACAGGGAGGGAAGTAAGCAGTGGGGTGTTACAAGGTTCCATCTGAAGCTCAGTGTGCTTCAATGCCTTCATAAATCTTAGTTGAAGGAATAGAAGGGGAATTCATCAAATTTGCAGATGACACTAAGTTGACACGAATAGCCAACACTCCAGAAGACAATCTCAGGATCCAAAAAGACTTGAATAATGGGCGCTATTCATCAATATGAAATTTAATATAGAGAAAAACAAGGTTTTACAACCAGGCAGGAAAAACCAAAGGTACAAGTACTAATAAGGCAAAACCAGGCTCAGAAACAGTAACAATGAGAAGGGGTCCTAGTGGATGATCACTTAAAAAAAGAGCCAGCAGTGTGTGGCAGCAGCCAAAAAAGCTAATACAATCCTTGGTTGTATAAACAGAGGCATAGAATCAAAACCACATGAAATATAAATCCTTAGTAAGATCACATCTGGAATACTACATCCAGTTTTGGTCACCACATTACAAAAAAGATCTTGAGACTTTGGGAAAAGTTCAAACAGCGACAAAGATGATTAAAGGTCTGGAGACAAAAACGTATGAATGGTTGCAGGAATTGGGTATGGCCAGTCTAGAAAAAAGGACTACGGATGACATGATAGCTGTATTCCAGTACTTGAGTGGCTGCTCCAAAGAAGAGGGGATCAACTTATTTTCCAAACCAGGACAGGAAATTATGGATGGAAAATAATGAAGGAGAGAAGCAATTTGGAAATAAGAAAATATTTCCTAACAGTGAGGACAATTAACCAGTGGAACAGCTTGCGTTCAGAAGTTGTGGGTGCTTCATCACTGGAGGTTTTTAAGAACAGACAGGAAAGTCATTTATCTGAAATGATGTAGGGTCTCCTGCTTCAGAAGGGCACTGGACTAGAAGAACGCCAAGGTCTCTTCCAACTCTCTTCTGATTCAATAGAGCTTACTAAGAATCTTCCTGCTCTGTTTAGCAAGTTATTTTATTAGTAACTTCTTACGTAATGTTCAGGTCTGTCACTATGAAGGTATAAACATTCCATTCATTCTATATCATGCTCAATAAGTTATGAAGAACAGTTCCAGGCAGAAGTGCAATAGCCATATAAAATATTTAAATTAGTATATCAAGGCTATCTTGCATTTGATGGTAACGGATTCAAATTTCTTCTTTCCCTCAATGCATTTATTTCTTGAAATTATAGTGAAAATATTTACTAGATGGGAAAGTTGATGTTTTGAACATTGTCTTCAGAAAAGGATAAAAAAGATATTTATAAATTAATGCAAGCAGAATTTTCTGCCTACGTACCTACAAATCTGGAGTATGAGACTTTTAAAAGTTGGTTTCGTTGATGGTAGCTGTTAGATACTTGTTCTAACTACAGTGGTTTCCACCAAGGTCCTCTGTTCCGGCGGGAACAGAGGTTTAATCCTATTGGTCGAAGGGTCTGACAGCTCCCTATAAAAGGGCTGCTGTCAGACTCAACCTTCTCTGGATTGTTCTCACTTAATAAAGAGCTGTTGTTACCGTTAAGCCTGTGTGTGCCTATCCATTACCCAATCTAATAGTAGCCATTTGCTAAGAATTACAACTGATTTGCATTGCCTTATACTCTATGATGTCTAGGTCTCTCTCACTCACCCCCGTATATATATACACAAACAGTGTGTGTGTGTGTGTGTGTGTGTGTATGTATGTATGTATGTATGTCTTACACACATACATACTCAAATGTGAGCATGCTTTGTTCGCACACGCCCTGTCCACACATGCGCTCGGCCTTCCTTGCATGCACTTTGGCTTGAAAATGTGCCTAACTAGGACATCACAGAGCCACAGAGAGTGTGCGGGCCCATCCGCGATTTCCACTACCAGTTCAGGTGAACTGGTATGAACCGGCTGAATGCCACCTCTGCTACACACACACAAACATATGTGCAAGTGCATATATATTTATACATATATGCATACAAAAATTATGTAAAAAACAGATGTATATGCATGTGACAGATATATCCTATTATGGAGACATATTTAGGTGTCAGTGTTTTGTAGGTGTTCTTAAGAGAAAATAACTGGAGCAGAACTCAGCAGTATGTCATATATACTACATATAAAAACACAGCAAAGGTGAATGTCATTTATGAGATCCACTAAGTTGTCTAGATGACAATTTCTTGAAGTAGTACTGTTACATGAAAAAGAAACTATTTAATAAAAACAGAATTTAAGTATTTAATATACAGTATACTTATTTGCCATTTTCTATTTTACCGTCTTCCCATACACATAAATAACAAGTTTTGGTTTTAGTACAGATTACTGAGATATTCCACTTGTTCCATTATGCTTAGAAAAAGGCAAAACTATTTTTAAGGAAATGTTTATAAACTTTGGTAGACCAATTTTAAACTTTTGTTTTACCTGCAGGTGTGGCCAGGAACAACTGTCTTCCCTGATTTTTCTAGCCCTGAAGCTGTTCAGTGGTGGGCTTATGAGTGCAACAATTTTCACAAAAAGATCCATTTTGATGGACTTTGGATTGTAAGTACTATTTAGCACAGTGAAGAAACAAATATTTGGTAGCAAAAACACTTAGCAATAAGCAAAAAAATATGCATCTCTATATTTTTATTTTTTTCATAGGCAACAATACATTCTTCCCAGTGGTGGGATTCAAAACATTTTACTACCGGTTCAGTGTGTGTCGCTTGGTGGGCATGGCATGGCTTGGTGGACATGGCTTGGTGGCCATGTAAATCTCCATTCCCACCCCACTCCAGGGGAAGGATACTGTAAAATATCGGTTCCCTCCTGATCAGCTGGACTAGGAAGGCAGAGAATAGATGGGGACAGGGCCAGTCAGAGGTCCTATTTACCAGTTCTCTGAACTTCTCAAGATTTCTGCTACTAGTTCTCCAGAACTGGTCAGAACCTACTGAATACCACCTCTGGTGTGATCTGAAAATGTGGCCCATATTTTAATCTATGCATAAGTTAATTTTTGCAAAAAATTGTTGGATTTGTTGTAGGCACGAGTGCTATGTTGAAACCTACCTTTCATTTTCTCTAAATTTTTATCCCAACAAAATAAAACTGTTCCTTAATGTTATACATTTATGTTGTTTTCAGAGCACTCAAGGCTATTTTCCGTGAAAGTAGAAGCTTCCTCCTTTCCCGATACTGTAAATCTCCATTCCCACCCCACTCCAGGGGAAGGGTACTGTAAAATATCAATTCCCTCCTGATCAGCTGGGACTCAGGAGGCAGAGAATAGATGGGGGCAGAACCAGTCAGAGGTGGTATTTACCGGTTCTTCGGACTACTCAAAATTTCTGCTACCGGTTCTCCAGAACTGGTCAGAACCTGCTGAATACACCTCTGATTCTTCCCAAGGAATCTAAACATTGTATAATGTTTTAATTTTCTAAATACATGTTACTCATGCCTAGCACATTTAGACATGTTCAATTGTTGCTGAGATTCAAACAGATTGGAACCTATGGGATATTATAACATCTGAGCAAAGAATAGAAATGGAGGAAATTATGCAATTAATGAGGCTGAGCAACAGTAAAATACTGCTGGTAAAGTCTAGTTACTAAGTCTAGCTCAGCTCCAAGGGATTACATGAAAACATCCATTTTGTTTTTCTAGCAACAACATAGCAGTATAACGTTGTTCCAGGAGGCTATCTTAACTTCCCAGTCTAAGCCTGAAGGTTTAGAATTTTCTTGTGGTTTATCAACTGAAACACTAATAAAATTTGATTATTGGTTACATGTAAAATCAGCCAAAGTCTGCTGTTTTTGCTCATAGCAACAGAAGTTTCCTCTTGAAGGAGGAAGTCTATCTCTTTCTTGTTAAAGAGCTAGAGAGCTGAGACTGACAACATTTGAAAAACTAGATGAATAACACCACTCAGTTCTGCTACTCACTACAGAATTTTATAAACAGACATTCTCTGTACCTGGCTTACAGATTCAAAGGTAAACTTGCCTATTCATGAAAACTATTGCCACGACGGACTTTGTCAGTCTCAAGACACCCATTTACTAGAAAGTGGGTCATACATTTAGAGGAAAATATTTGTAGCTCAGGGTTGAAATGGCAGGTCCTTAGTACTCTCTGAGCTTGGTTGTTTTCTTGCAGACAAACTAGGTAACATCAGTGCATTTATGATAATTAACTAGTTTAGATCAGGGGTGAAATTCATTTTTTTTTTACTACCGGTCCTGTGGGCATGGCTTGGTGGGCATGGTTTGGTGGGTGTGGCAGGGGAAAATCTCCTTTTCCACCCCACTCTGGGGGCAGCCAGAGGTGGCATTTGCCTGTTCTCTGAACTACTCAAAATTTCCGCTACCGATTCTCCAAACTATTCAAAACATCCACTACCAGTTCTCCAGAACCTGTCAGAATCTGCTGGATTTCACCCCTGGTTTAGATAATGAAATGTCTGCAAAAAAAAAAAATCAAGCTCAGATAGCACTAAGGACCTGTCAATTATATATCTTCTCTATTAACCCATTGGTTCATTCACTGGGCTCAAAATTATTGTGGCAGTTAAATATGTTACTAAAAGTTAAAATATGTTTTAAAAGTTGAAAGAACATGGGTCCTGAAGAAATATGTCTGAAGACCACAACTACCGGTACTAAACCATGAATTTTTATTAATCTTTTCTCATAGGACATGAATGAAGTATCCAATTTTGTCAAAGGATCAAAAACTGGTTGTGCAGCAAACAATTTAAATTACCCACCTTTTACTCCAAGTAAGTTCTTAACTGAAATAAAAATTATTTAATTTCTAGGCTAGATTTTTCATATATCTGTGTATATAAGATCATTACATAGAACCTTAGTCTTTTTGACAAACAGATTCCTTTACCAATTGTTAAAGAAATCCTATCGGCTACAATATAGTGATTCATCTGGAAGAAAAGAAAGAACTAATTGCTAAATTGTCAGATGAGCGTACTACTTGTCACCCTATCTCTAACTAGAATAATTTTATTTGGGGATTTTAAAATCCAAACAAATAACTTCACTCCAGCAAGGGATGCAGTGGTTCAGTGGCTAAGACACTAAGCTTGTTGATCAGAAAGATCAGCAGTTTGGGAGGAGGAGCCAATGTCATGACAATATGGATGTGCGGTCTCGATGCTCCCAGACTGCAGCCGATACGTTTGCCGCTGGGTGATCCAATCGGACCTATCCTGCAAAGATGGTGAACAGGAAGAATATGTCTTGCTGATCTCAGGGACATTGCAAAGTCCCTGATTGATCCAAGAGAAGATAAAAAATCCAGCCATTAGACTGATGCAGTCGGGGCGGCTCCAAAATGGAAGGATACGGAAAGAGAAAGTGTTTCCAGGTGGTGAGGAACTTTTACCATTTTAAAAGAGACTGCCTATAAAAAACTTAAAATTAATTTAAATTGGAGAACAGAAGAAATAAGTGGTTTGAATTAAGTTTGAAATGGTTTTGGACAGTGAGTTATCTTACTTTTTAAATGCTATGTTCATGGATGGAATTTATGCAACTCTTTTAAAATGAATGGATTAAGTTTTCTTCTTTTATTTTTTTTCTTTTATTATTCTTTGTAACCTATGGACTAAAATTCTCCTCTTTCATTACTGTGGGTGTTCTTCTAACTCATTCAAGAATCGGATTTTTAAAAACTTGAAATATAAAAAAGATACAAAAAGAAACAAAGAAAATTGCAATAATAATACTGCTACTCGGAGGCTGGAGGTTTGTTTATTGGAAATTAAACACTCTAACTTTTCTCACTGATTATCCTGGCTTGGCACTCCAAGGTCTCACTGCTTGTTTATAGAGAGTGATAAGAAGAAAATCATACAGATGTCTTTGAAGTATATCTTTAACCAGAGAAAAGTGAAAATAAAACTTTATTGTGAATCTATGCTTAATCTTGTTAAAACCTTCCAAGCTAGAGCAGCAGTGTTTGTTAGCTGGAGATAATGGCACAATTTCAACAGCAGAAAGAAACTTTAAGTCTGCAAAAAATATTCTTAGAAATACAGAAATTATCAAACACATTTGAGAGGATAGAGAAGAAGTTGGAAGACTTAGAGCGTCTAACAGTAAAATATGATGAAGAAGTTGGAGATGTTTATCAAGTGGAAAAAGTGGTGGTTAGAATCCTAAAAATTAAAGAAGGAAAATGACTATAAAGAAATTAAAGTTGCTGATATTTATGGTGATTGGTTTGTCTCTGAAAATGGAAAGAGTGGAATACTGAAAGAGGAATTAAATGGAGGGGAAATCTACCCCAGATGGCAAGACACAGAAGAAGAAAAAACAAAAGAATTTATGGATTTAAAGAGAGAAATTTTATTAGCAAGATCATTGATAACACTACTGACAATCAAAAATAAGCTGATTAAGGAAACAGAAGAACGGCATCAAAATTACATGAAATATTTTATAAGCAAGGAGTTGCTAAGAGGAGTCCATACAAATTTGATGAAGGAGATGATTGGAGGACTGACACCACAAATGGCAGAATACATGAGACTGTTTTGCTCCTGGAAAGATACAGGTTGATAGATGGAAGTGTATAATTTAAAACTAGTTAAACTTAGTGAAATTTAGTGACAATAGATATAGTTAAATAAATAATTGATAATGATAATAATGTATACAATGTGTAGTGTTATGATAAGTAATAATTGGATAAGAATATTGAATGGTACCAATGAAAGGAAAATTAGAAATCCTTTTGGATTATATATAAAGGTTAATAAAGAAAGAACTAAGTTAGATACAGTTAAGTCTTGATTATTAGGGGGAAATGTTATGATATATCCTGTATCATAACATTTTCCCCCAATAATCAAGACTTAACTGTATCTAACTTAGGGATAATGATAACAACATACATACATACATACATACATACATACATACATACATACATACATACATACATACATGTATGTACCTACGTACGTACATATGTATGTATGTGTACATCATAAGGAAACTGGATGTAAATTGTAAACAGTGATTTGGCAAGGAGGATTAGAAAATTTTGTTACTAAATATTATGGATGTTTAGCTAGAATAGGACATAAGGATTCAGTGTTATTGGAGGATTTTAGAAATAGTAAATGAAATGCCAGTATGTGGTTATGTATTAAATCTTGGTATATTTTATGATGAAGGACGTTTAAACAATTGTAGTCAAATAAAATGGAGGTATGATGATGGTAACATGTATAAATATCTGAGTTAAAATACTTGAGTTAATATGAATTATGCTTGATGACTGTGGAAGAGATGCACGAAAGCCTGTTGTAACCAACTGATACACTTTCTACAGTATGTAAAGAAGGAGGATTTTATGCGTTGTGTTTGTTTTGAATATATATATTCAATATATATAAAGATCAGCGGTTCGGCAGTTCAAATCCCTAGCGCCGTATAATGGAGAGAGCTCCGGTTACTTGTCCCAGTTTCTGCCAATCTGGCAGTTTGAAGACACGTAAAAATGCAAGTAGAAAAATAGGAACCACTTTTGGTTGGAAGGTAACAGCATTCTGGGTGCCTTCGGCATTTAGTCATGCCAGCCACAGAAAGCGCTGGCTCTTCGGCTTTGAAATGGAGATGAACTCTGGCCCCTAGAGTCGGGAACGACTAGCAGATATGTGCCAGGGGAACCTTTACCTTTACAGAAAGGCAAAAAGTGCTGCTATAATTTATAACTGTATGAATTAACTCAAATTCACATAGTTATAAATTATAACTAGAGATTTGATCAAGTAATTTTTAATTAGCAAACTCAATATTGAATATTAACCTTATTAAAAAAAATAGTTTAGTGTAGTGGATTAAAGAAAAGAGGGAAAAAAGTAACCTTTTTAAAAATGGAATTTTTTGACATTTGTTTGTCTATTCTTCCAGAGAGCTATGCGTTGAAATGTTCAATAGAAGTTTTTTAAAAAAAAAAAATTAATGGAATTTTTAAAATCTCTTTCTTTTACAGAAATTCTGGATGGAGTTCTGTATTCAAAGACTGTTTGTATGGATGCAGTCCAAAAGGCAGGGAAACACTACGATGTTCACAGCCTCTATGGCTATTTTATGTCTATAGCTACTGATAAGTAAGGAATGATGCATTCTTTTTTCCCTTTATTCATCCAAGCTAATTAGTACCAGATTTCCTTTGTTTCAGTTTGGATTGCAGCAGCTAATCATAATAATAGAAATCTAAGAATGTGTATTAGGAAAAAATGATTAATTTACTACTCAACAATTCCACTGATTTCTCTACTAGTACCTCTGGTAGATCTTGTTCCCTTGTGAAGCCTAAAACCATCCAGGTGTGAAACCTACTTTTAAAATTTTTGCAATTTGGGCAAAACATGCTTAATGACATAACCCTTCTTGTGGATTAAAAGACCATCTATTTAGTACACATGAATTATAAGGTGTGGGAATCAAAATTATTTACTACTGGTTCTGTGGGCATGGCTTGGCTTGATGGGTGTGGCTTGGTGGGCATGGCAGGGGAAGGATACTGTAAATCTCCATTCCCTCCCCACTCCAAGGGAAGGTTACTGCAAAATCCCCATTCCCTCCTAATCAGCTGGGACTAGGAAGGAAGAGAATAGATGGGGGCAGAGGTCGTATTTACCGGTTCTCTGAATTACTCAAGATTTCTGCTACTAGTTCTCCAGAACAGGTCAGAATCTACTGAATACCACCTCTGGTGTGATCTGAAAATGTGGCCCATGTTTTAATCTATGCATAAGTTAATCTATGCAAAAAAAAAAAATGTTGGATTTGTTGTAGGCACAAATGCTATGTTGAAACCTACCTTTCATTTTCTCCAAATATTTATCCCAACAAAATAAAACTATTCCTTAATGCTATACATTTATGTTGTTTTCAGAGCACTCAAGACTATTTTTCGTGAAAGTAGAAGCTTCCTCCTTTCCCGATCAACATTTTCTGGTTCTGGAAAATTCACAGGACATTGGCTGGGAGATAATTTTGCAACTTGGAATGATATGAAATGGTCTATACCAGGAATATTAGAATTTAATCTATTCGGATACCCTTTTGTAAGTTATTTTAACTGTAATAGTAGGTTTGGTCCAACCGTTAAATTTTGGCATAGTAAAATAAGATAGAGTTTTGGTTTAATGTATCCCTTTAGGTGAGATCTATGTATACTTCATTCTTTAGAATTGGTTTGCACAACATATGATTTAGTAAACTTGAACTATATACTTTGGAGTGCCTGCTATCTCTTTTCTATTGGAGTAATCCTTTGGTAAGCTGTATGATTTGAGGAATTCTTGGTCCTGTATGAGTTGTTTACTTTCAAATGTTTCATTACTTGACTATGTAGCATCATCCTGATAATGTCACTTAGTTGGGTAATGAAACATTTGTAAGCAAGTTCTGACAACACCAAGGATCCATAATTTGACCCTGAACTACATATATTCTTCCTTCAGTATGGTATGCAATTCCAAAACAGTACAGCTTTGGAGTTTGGTAATCCAAAGAATAAAGATGAGACTGAAAGATGTATTCAGAAAGCAAAATTATTTTTAAAAGCAAAAATATGGATTTAAAGGTATCTCTGAATAGACGGGACAACAGTTTTTTTTAAATAAGACCGCAGTTATTATTTTCTTTCTAGTTTTAAAAGTGGCTTAGAAGCAAAGTTACTGAAAGGAACACTGTGATACAATTTCCTTGTCTCATAAGGAAAGCTAAAGTAGATTCTTACTCTTTATTTACTCTGAAACAAGGCTGATTGTTTGTTGGAAGAGACATTTATTGCATTGGCTACCCGACTATGCAATTCCTTATAGCCTGAAGCTTGTCTTCTTTTTGTACTTGTGCCTTTATAAAAAAAAATATACGTTGAAAAGCTGGCTGTCTCTTATAACATTGATTGATTTTTCATAGGCGTTAATCATAGAATGTATATCAGAGATGAGTTTCTGCCGGTTCTCCCCGGATCAGGCAAGCCAGTAGTGGCGGTGGTGGGAGGCTCCGCCCATCCCCCGGACGCTTTTGCACACGTGCAAAAGTGTCGCACGTGTGTGAATGCGCACAAACGATCAAACTGGTAGCAAAATAAATTGATGTATATGTATATACATCCATACATATACATCCGTGTGTATGTATACATACATATATATGAATGTATATGTGTATATGTATGTGTACATATACATATAAATATATTTAGAAAAATCAGATTCCAATATTTATATAGAGTAATGGGTGATCTCATTGCTATTCTTTCCTATTTCTCTTTGCTCAATCGTCCAAACATGATTTAGATTTTTTTAAAACCTCTATTAAAGACCAGTGTAAATCAATTTATATTGATCATCTGAGAACTGATTAATGTAAAATTAGTAGATAGCATCACATCTTATGCTGATATATCATATAGTATGTCAGTGATGTTTAGTATGGTTCTGTTTTAGATTGGGGCAGATATTTGTGGCTTCATTGACGATGTCTCAGAAGAACTTTGTATGCGATGGTTGCAACTTGGAGCATTTTACCCATTTTCTAGGAATCACAATGCTGCCGGACATGCTGTAAGACCAATTTTAAAATTAGATCAAGCTTCTAATTGTTTGAAGGCTTTTTCCCCCCAGTAACTTTATAAATGTTTATTTGTAGCCTAAAGATCCAGCATATTTTGGACAAAACTCACTTTTGGTGAATTCAACAAAACACTACCTGACAATACGTTACACTTTGTTGCCATATCTCTATACCCTGTTTTATAAAGCACATGCTCGGGGAGAGACAGTTGCAAGACCCGTTCTACATGAGTAAGTTACTGCTTTTAAAATTTTGGGTGATGGGAAAGAACATTACACTTTGCATATTTATTTATCCCTATTTATGTCTTACACACGCAAACACATAGACAGACGCAATACACACAGACTTTCTAGAATGTATTTATTAGCCTTTGTAGACTCCAGGTAGTTGATCCCAATATTATTTCATATTATTAGAAGGTTAAATTCTTTAAGGTTTTGTACCAAATGAAAATTTTACAGGTTTTAAATTTTATAAAAGTTTTTAAACAAGAAAGTAGCACGCCTCTCTTCTGCTGTGAATTAGAACAATGAAGTGTTAAATATGATCAGGTCTGACTTGAGGATTTAGGCAGCCACAGTGCAATTCTTGAGACTGGATACAACAGGTTCTTCGATCAGCTAGCCTCATAATATAATATAAACAAGCAAACAAACAAACAAACAAACAACCAAGCAACCAAGCAACCAAAGTTTCGAATTCATAAGGGCATAGCTAGAGTTCTAGATTCTATTTCAGTGGGAGGATTATAGCAATGTATAAGGCTTATTCTCACAAGGAATAAATAGACAATTATCATAATTAATCATTATGGGGTTTGCAGTTAATAAATTCCAGAAGAAGTGCTCTTAGTTTCCAGCAAGCTAAACTGCTGAAAAATAAAAACCATCTCTATGCCTAGAGCTCACTGATGCTTGAAGTTATCTGGAACTTGTTCAAAACATCCCAAGCGTTTCCTAACATTCTAAGGATATTTTTGTAGACACTAAAGCTGTGTTAAAAATCTGACTTTGCAATCGTTCACAAATTTTCTTCCAGTGCAAAGGAGCTTTTACCTTTTTCTCAGAAGGATGAAGGATATTTTTCTCACTTATTTTGATAATGTATTTAATCTGATCTTATTATTAAGGAAGTAGAGAGTGCTGTTGCTTTTGCAGCTTCTGACACATAGTTTTTCTTCATTCTTATGTCTCCTTACTTGCCTTTGCTTCCTATACAAGAAAACAAATTCCTTTGTGATGCCTTGTGTCTGGATTTAATCAAAGCAAGGAAAGGCAGATAGGTTGCAAAACATTGGTGAGATGATGGTAGGATGAAAACCAGGACATTTACATACATAAAATAGACTATGCATACACACAAATACAATTTCACATTTAAAGTAGCTTATAACCTTACAGCCATCAAGGAGAAAGAAGAACAGTATATAAATCTGCTTATATCAATATTTATGCATTAATCCAAAATACGGTCTAAGTGACAAAGCTAAACATGCCTCAGCTTCATTAAGGCATGGAATGTTAAAAAGCCTTAATAGACAATGTGTGAGAATATATTGCATATTGAATCCAAATGCGTTGATTTCATCAAAGCATAACTAAGTTTCTAATCCTTTTTTTTTTCATGTGGCAATGTCAACTTGTGAATTGTCTTAAAATCTGAAATCCTCTCTTTAACCTTATCCTTAAAATTGTCAATAGTGTCCCCAATACATAAATAGTTATTTAAGATTCACCAATAAGAAAAACATAATACAATTGAGTGAGTCCGGAAGTATTTTACGAGAAGAGTACTACACTTCTCTGCTCGCAACTAAATACCCTACACTACTAGGCTTGAAATTTTGGCCTTCCACAACCTAGAACTATGCTGCCTATGGTTGGACTTAAGCATAGTACACAAAATTATCTGCTACAACATCCTACTGGTCAATGACTACTTCAGCTTCAACCGCAATAATACAAAAGCAGACAACAGATACAAACTCAATGCAAACCACTCCAAACTCAATTGCAGAAAATACAACTTCAGCAACAGAGTGGTCAATACCTGGAATGCACTACCTGACTCTGTTGTTACATCTTCAAATACCCAAAACTTTAACATTAAACGGTCTACTATTGACCTCACCCCATTCCTAAGAGGTCTATAAGGGGCATGCATAAGTGCACCATCGTGCCTACTGTCCCTGTCCTACTATGCCCATTTATTCGTACCCATTTCATTCATACTCTACTCATGTTTATTCTTATACCTATTATCTTGTAAATGATTGACAGATAAATAAATAAAATAAAATAAATTTTAATGTTGTAATATTTCTTTAGATTCTACTCCGATGAAACCACCTGGACTATAGACAGACAATTCTTGTGGGGACCTGGACTACTTATTACTCCAGTCTTAGATCCGGTATATATATATTTTTATTAAGTTGCAATATACATAATTGTTTGTTTCGTGGTGAGTACATGCTAACCTGCATCACAATCAGTGTTAGAAAAATAAAAATAATAAAATAATTTAAATAATTGAGTGACCAAATGAGCATGTCCTTTTTCATCGTAGTTCCTTCCTATCTCCTTTTGTGTTAGACCTGCCCCAGTCTGATACCTTAGGAAAGAAAGACTCTCATTCCATTTGGAAAGAGAGAGACAGAGAGAGGGAGAGGGAGGGAGGGAGAGGGAGGGAGGGGGGGAGAGAGAATTCTTTATTGGCCAAGTGTGATTGGACACACAAGGAATTTGTCTTTGGTACAGATGCTCTCAGTGTACATAAAAGAAAAGATACATTTGTCACGAATCATAAGGTACAACACTTAATGATAGTCATAGGATACAAATAAACAATCAAATCATACTAGGAAACAATCAATATAAATCATAAGTATACCAGCAACAAAGATACAGCCATACAGTCATAAGTGGGAGGAGATGGGTGATAGGAACAATTAGAAGATTAATAGTAATAGTAATGGTTAAAGTGGTTAAAGTGATAGGTTCTTTTATGAAAACATGCTGGCCGTAGTAATGTTAGACTAGAACTAAATTTCCCATGCTAAAAAGATGCAGAAAGTTTTCCTTCATCCCAGCTTTCCAGTTATGGTCAGTTTATCATAAGCAAATGAAGATTCGCCTAGAGGTTTTGAGAATGTTGAAATGTTTGGGGTAACCCAGACTCCTTTTCATGGCACATGGTCTTGAGTACTGGCACAAATTGGTTCTGAGCTTCTCTGTTCTTTGTTAAGCTGTCATTTTCTCCCTCTCTATTTCCCATCATATACTGACAGGTTTATTGCTCATTTGTTCATTTACCCCATGCCAGTAAGGTGCCAAGCTGAAGATAGCAGACCAGACATTTTGTGTGAACAGTTGCTTTTCAAGTAATGTTAGTTTTTCAAATTTCAAGTACTATGTTTTCCCTTTGTTTAACTAAAAGAAATTTAGCAAATGGTTTTAGAGGAAGCCAAATATTAAGTTATTGTGTTAGAATGTTTTTGTTTGGTAGAATAAAATAAATCACTTTCCTTCCTTCCTTCCTTCCTTCCTTCCTTCCTTCCTTCCTTCCTTCCTTCCTTCCTTCCTTCCTTCCTTCCTTCCTTCCTTCCTTCCTTCCTTCCTTCCTTCCTTTCTTTCTTTCTTTCTTTCTTTCTTTCTTTCTTTCTTGTTTCACTGTTGCTTCAAAAACTACACCTATTCCTGCCACAAATCTACTAGCATATACTATTGACAGTTTGATAATCACTTTTCATTCTCCAAACCTTCCAAGTCTACAGTCATTTTAGGACATTTTGTGGTGGAAATAGCAATTTACATTACAATATGGAAAAAATGCCCGACAAATATTTTTTTCAGTGGAAAAGTCAGGAAAGAATCAAAGAGAAAAACGTTCACCCTCATCTACCTCCAACCTAAAAAAAAAAATCTAATAATATCAAGGCATTTCCCTTTGATGTTGCTAATAAATGAAATATTTTCTTTTTAATATTTCAGGGTGTAGATAAAGTAACAGCATACATCCCTGATGCTGTATGGTATGAATATGAGACGGTAAGTGCATAATTATTGCAAAATGTCTCCCTTAAATGTATACTATTAACATTTCAAATTAACTCTGCTGTGTAGAAATCTGTAAATCATTTTTATACACTTTAAAATGCATATGTGTCAAAGGCCTGGAGCTGCATAGAATGTTGTAGGGGTACTCAGTAGCAAAGTATACACAAAAGGTCAAATCAAAATGCTTAGATACTTTGGATCAAAGAGAATATTTTACTTTCACTGAAGCATTGCTTTAATCAGGTTACCTTTGATGATTAAAAAAAGAAGTAGTACATCAAACAAATTGTCTAGCCTTTCTAAGGAAGTTGTGTAGGGAATGAGTGGATCATTGAGCATTTTATATCCTGCCAAAAAACAAAAGCAAAACATGTGTTGCAATACAATCTTTTTTTAAAAGAAGCACATTAGGACTATATGAAGCTAAAATTCATAGATAAATTTCACAGTCCAAGTTGAGTCAAGTTGAATACCTCCAGTTTTCCCTTCCCCCATAAATGTGACAGTTGAATTTACTCAATATGAATGGAAAAGTTAAATTACTGTATAGTAACTTGGTTTTTTTTAATTGATTTGAACTTTAACCATTTGTTTTCATTTTTTATAATACAAAATACAAAAAATAGAGTCATGACATTCTTCCTCTGCCAATTACAATTATAAAAGGAATATATGCATACTTCTTCTTTTGTAGGATTATCAATCCCAGTTTGTACTAACAATTTTATGAGTATAGTAAACCTTTAATTCTAGTTCCCTTATAAAAATAGGGTTTAAAAGCACCTTGCAGAAAACAAGAGTGTCAAATGTTCCTTCCGAAAAACAAACTTGGACTTCATCTTAGAGGAGGATACATCTTTCCTATTCAAGAACCAGCCAATACAACTGTTTACAGGTATTTTCTGATATTAGTGTATTCAGCTGTGGTGCAGCTGTGACATCTATTTACCGGTAATTTGTTTAAAGCACTAATGGTGGATGACTATATGGACTACATAAGAAGGAAAAGAAAGTTATTTTTTAACCTCACCATAAACAAATGCAATACAGCACAATTTAGCCATTCTCCTTATTTTGGCTATCACAATAACACAAAAGATATCAAATAGAGAAAATATTAATTACTTAAGTTTGATGTATTGGATAGGCAGTCCAAGTGTTGAAGGTCCAAAATATATGATAGGAACATCAGGATTTTTTTCAGCTCACTATTCTTGAAGGTCGAAAGGTTTCTTCAGTCATCTAGGAATTTGGGCAGACTTTCCAGTTCTTGGATAAAATATTAAAAACACAGTTCCAGCATGATATGGAAATCTCCTTTTTCTGGCATAGATTCAGTGTATTGTTTCCAAATACCTGATATGATAGGCACATAACAGCAATTAGTGTTGTTTGGAGGAAGACATAATATTCACAATGCATGAGCCAATCTTATAAATGGATTAAACATTACTTTTCCAAGTCTAGAACATTTAAAGTTTTTTTCCAGAGGAAATGCAGTTGCATTGGTATGGAGAGAAATTAAACGCATGGTTTTTTATTAGTTCTCATTTCAAGGTGATGAAAAGAGAATTTGTTCCTTTGAAATTTCATTCCAAGGAAGATGAGAACTTGGGAGAGTAGTGTTCTTGCATTTATTTGTGAAAAGGGAGTCAAGGAGAGTATGTGAATATCTTGTCTTACATTATACAATCACGTCTACAGTAGCTTTCTGGCTACATTATTTTTCACACTTCAATTGCTTCCTAAGGAATAATATCATAAGACACAAGGTAATTTCTGCCATATATTTTCTCTTCCCTACCTGTTATTATTACTGTCCTATTGTTCAGAGGCCTGAGCTATTGAACATATTTTTCCCTTTGGGAAAAATGCAGAAATACTTCAATTTTTCTGCCCAAAATTTGATTAACAATTTTGAAAGGCTATTTTTTTAATGCCTGACTGCCTGCCCACCACCCACACATCTATCATCTGCCTGCCTGCCTGCCTGCCTGCCTGCCTGCCTGCCTGCCTGCCTGCCTACCTACCTACCTGTAATAAAACAGAAAAATCATGGTAGAAAAGACAGTACTAAATTATAACAGAATAACAATATAACAGAGTTGGAAGGGGATGTTGGAGATCCTCCAGTCCAGCTCCCTGCTCAAGAGGAAATGCTATACCATTTCACACAAATGATTGTCCAATGTCTTTTAAAACCTTCCAGTAATGGAACAGCCAATTTATGAAGGCAAGTGGTTGGTTAATTGTTCTCACTGTCAGAAAATTTCTCCTTGATTCTAGTTTGGTTCTTTCCTTGATTAGTTTCCATCCATTGCTTCTTGTCCTGTCTTCATGTGCTTTAGCAGCATTTTGCAAACTATGCGGTCTCCAGAAGCTGATTAGAGATACATTTCTGCAGTGCCATTGATATTAATGATTCTACGGTTAGAATTAGTTCTAGAACTTTTGTAGATATCATATCCAGGGATCTCTGACCAATAAGAATGGATGTGAAGTGTAATAGGTCCTTTTTGCCACTATATTTTTCTCCAGAAGCATTGAAATGCATTTATCTGCATCTGTATGCTAGTCATTGATTGAAAAGGGATTGGCTGACTTTGCACTTGTCTGCCAAAATGCGTGCACAGATTGTGAAATTTCAAAAGCATGTGCTATAATTGATTGCCGCTAATCACATTGACTACTGTATGGGCAATAAAATGGTATATAATTGGAAATTATAACAACATACACCTATAATTGGTTTGTGATTATGATGGGATGTCCCCCTTGGTTCGTAGTAAATAGACCTCAATTGAAACAGTTTAGCTTATTTTCTGTGAGAAAGCTTAATTTAACACAATGATACTTATTTCCAAATAAACATTAATCTTTCACCCCATTATTATTCTCCTTACCCGTCACAAATCCCTATATGCTCAATTATTTCATGATATCATTAGAAGAATAGAATGGATGAGAATGTAGTCTTATTATAAAAAGCTCTGAATATCTGGGCCAATAAAGACAATATGTTTTTTAACAGCCGTACAAAGCCTATGGGACTTATAATTGCTTTAGATGAGAATGGAGAAGCAACTGGAGACTTATTCTGGGACGATGGAGTCACAAGAGGTAAACTTACTAACAGAAATAGATATGTGGTAGATAGAATGATAGAATGTTAAGAGAATAGAAAGAAAGAAAGAAAGAAAGAAAGAAAGAAAGAAAGAAAGAAAGAAAGAAAGAAAGAAAGAAAGAAAGAAAGATAGAAAGATAGATAGATAGATAGATAGATAGATAGATAGATAGATTGCAATAACATTTAGATTTCTATACTACTTTACAGTGCTATATAGCCCACTCTAAACAGTATACAGAGTCAGCATATTGCCCCCAACAATCTGGGTCCTCATTTTACCAGCCTCGGGTAAAGGATGGAAGACTGAGTCAACCTTGAGCCTGGTTGAGCTTGCAGTCAGGAGAAGAAGCCTGTACTCTAACCACTGCACCACCGTGGCTCATAATAGATACCATAATAGATAGGGGGGGGGAAATAAGACACTCCCTGAAAATAAGCCCTAGTGCTTATTTTGGAGCCCAAAAGAAAATAAGACCCAGTCTAATTTTGGGGAGAACAAGGTAGACGATAGATAGAAAGATAGATAACAGAGGCAGGCAAGCAAACATATTTTTTTCTGATTCAAAATAAAGTTTGCAAATAATCATGGAGATAAATCTTCAGCATGTTAAAATCAAAAATAACATTATGGGCATTTACATGTTCAAGTATTTCAGCAATGGACTGATCTTATCAAAGCTATTTGGAAACATGGGTCCTTTGTGTTCTCTGAGCTTGGTTGTTGTCTTGCAGAAATTTCATTACCTAAAGTAGGTAGCATCATCAGTGCTGACCGAGCAAGGCAGTAGAATATAAACTGAAAGAAAACTCCATTCCTAGCACTTATGATGTTTATTTATTTATTTGTAAAATTCATTTGCTGCCCATCTCATATCCAACAACTCTAGAAGTTACCAAGTTTGGGTAATAAAATGTGTACAAGAAAACAGCCAAACTCAGAGAGCACCAGGGACCTCTCATTTCAACACTGAGCTACAAATACTTTCCTTTATTGGTCTTTGAAACACCTGATTTGTAGCAGTGGCGTTTATGGAAATATGGAAAGGATATCAATTTTAAGAGATTCTCAGACGTCTTAGTGCTTAGCGGTAATTCAGCAGTTTATTTGCTTGGTAGCAATGGTTCTAAAGTGTTGGAAAATGCCAGTTATCTTTCTCTCTGGTTTCAAAGACCTTTGTGTTGCACCATATATAATTGTTGGTCACCAGTGGTTATTTTAAAAAGCAAAATAATGAGATGAAGAAAAGAGAGAGAGAGAGAGAGAGAGAGAGAGAGAGAGAGAGAGAGAGAAGAAGAAGAAGAAGAAGAAGAAGAAGAAGAAGAAGAAGAGGAGGAGGAGGAGGAGGAGGAGGAGGAGGAGGAGGAGGAGGAGGAGGAAGAAGAAGAAGAAGAAGAAGAAGAAGAAGAAGAAGAAGAAGAAGAAGAAGAAGAAGAAGAAGAAGAAGAAGAAGAATAATAATAATAATAATTTGGGTGATAATTACTGCAATGAATACTGAATGTCTTTAAGGTAGACTGATGATATTGTATCCCAAAGAGATTGGCTTCTTTTTCAAGATCCAAAATAAGCAGATGTTCATTGCATTAATTTAAAATAAAGTAATATAAAATGTTATCTTTTTAGTAAATAAAATGTAGGTGCACTGAATTTACAATCAAAAGTATCTGCCCTTTAGAATTTGATAGCAAACTTCCTACTTTTTTTTTGTTAAGAGCAGATAATATTTAGCAATTAAGGTTATGTCTAGAATTTTAATAGGCATATATTGTCTACTCTGTATAATAAAGCAGTTTGGGTCACATAGTTTTATAAAAGGTTATTATGGGAAAAAAAGTCTTCCATTTAAAAAAAAATCAACGGAGAACATCTTCAGAATAGAAAAAAAGACACTATAGTAGTTTCTTTTTCAATTAATTTATTTGACAAATACCGACCCAGGCATGTCATTTCTTACTGGCTAATCATTTTTAAAATCTCTTCTTTCACCATGAACAGACTTTATTGTTAATTAGATCATTTGGGAGGAAGGGGAATTTTTTTTCTGTGATTTATTTTAATTAAATAAAATAAAATTATCTTGAATGTGATAGGATCTCAAGTGTCCATAAAAGCAATTCTTTTTGGAATGGGGGCATTCAGCTAATTTGGTCTCGTGATCCCAGAATTTCTAGTTTAGATAGATTGAATTTCACATTTTCCCAAACCCCAAAGTCTTCAATTAGGAACGATCCTAGGTAATGCATAGATTATGTGTATTATGACAGCTGATCTTTTGTAGCCTCTGGTTTTCTGACACCCTAATACACTAGTCAATCTCCCGGTGTCACATTGCTGTCATGTGACATTTCACAGTATTTTTCTCCTTCGCGGAACTGAGTGGGCAAAGCCTGCACATGAGGCATCCAGCCCACAAGCCGCAGTTTGACACCCCTGCACCTAGAATCACCCCGCTGAATTTCAGCAACATGTCATCAAAGTTGGTGGGGTGTAAAATATTCTTTCTTTGTTATAGTATTTCTAACGTTTATTTCTGTAAGATTTGTCCATTGCTGACAGTTCTATACCATCTATAGAATGTTTTGTATCACTTTTCCTAAGATTGCACTGTAGCTTGGGGTATATTTTATTTATTTATTTCCATAGTTCTTTCAATTGTTCTATTGATATTATGTCTTATTGTTCCATCTGTTTGATTATTTATAGAGAAATGTTTAGAGGGACATCAAGACCAGTTATCAGCAGATCTGTCAAATATCATTCAAAATTTTAATAATAGATATTTATCACATGTATATTACATAACTCTTTAAAATATTTTATTTGATTAATTTGCTTCAACATTTTTCTTTGTTATTTAAAATATTTCTCCTTATGCTTTAGATACAGTCAGAAATGAAAACTATCTCTTATATAACTTTACTGTCACAAATGTAAGTATGTCTTAATTAATGATGGAAATTGAATGAAAATTGAATGAAAATATTTTAACTGGCTAAATATGTTTAAAATATATAAATTCTTAAAGAAAAATAGTGGATAGTATGCAGTGGTGGGCTGCAAATCCCATTCCAACCGGTACGTTTAGAATGGGGCCGGCAGCATCCTCATGGACGCATGCATACATACAAGCCCCTCCACGATGCTCCACGACGCTCCAGCTCCTCCGCAGAGCATCGCGCTGGCGCTGTATGTGCCATGCACCTGCGAGGAAGTACAAACACCTTTAAACTCCGGTAAGGAGCTTTGGCAGCCAGGTGGGCCCTCTGGAGCCATGTACCGGAACGGTATCTGGTGCTCCGGGCTGGCTCCGGTATGCATGTCCCGGGGCGTACCACCTGCAACCCACCACTGATAGTATGTGACCTGTTATGAAGAATGAATATATAAAGAACATTTAAAGAAGAACATTTTTTGATATAAGTACATTCCTGCCTATGATTTATATGGAATAGCAGAATGAACGCTACTTAAGAAATGTGTGAGAGAGCAAGAAGCATAAAGAATTAATTAATTAATTAATTAATTAATTAATTAATTAATTCAATATGTGGAAAGTGAGTGCATTTTTGGTGTACCAAAATGTAGTTTGAAAGAATGAAAATCTATAGAGTGACTAGTGACTAATGTTGTAAAACATTATTTATTTTATTTTATCTTATCTCCAGCTCTAATTTATTTTCCTCATAAATCCTTACTGTTTTTCTGCATCTGTGAATCTAATTTAAACCATTCCCTTATTTGTAATAAATACGATCAACATGTTTAGTATTGGGGAACTTACTGAACTTAAATGCTAGAGAAAACTCATTTCATTACAACAATTAGATTTCATGATGTTAACACATTTTATTTTGCAAAGGATGTTTATTGTACTGTACTTACAACAAATTGTTGTTTATATCTTAATTACATTATTTTAGCTTTAAGAGAAATCATACAAATCATAGAAAATTATAACTAAGAACAGTGAACAAAAGTATTGTGTAATGATTTTACTGTCTTACAGAAAGTCTTAAATATGGCAGTTATACATAAACGCTACATAGATCCAAATAATCTGATATTTGAGAACATCAAGATTCTTGGGCTACCTCTTGAGCCTTCAGCTGTGAAAGTAACCTCAAACAATGTGGTTCAATCATATAATTTGACTGTCACGTATAATGCTGCAGACAAGGTATACATTGCTGAGTGTTTTCATAAATGTTAATGAAGTTTTTTCCCCCTACAGATAATATCATTTGCTACTCAAAAATAAGTGCTAAGAGTATATTTACCAGATGTATAATGTAGTCAATAACGAATGTTTCAAGAATGCATTCCTTTAGATATTTCAGTGAGAGACATTTAGGTGAGTGTCTTTTTTTTAATGCTACTGACACATACATGCATATCAGATAATATCCAATGGCAGTTGTAGTATTAGTTGTGCCCATGTATACAAACACAGCCAAATAGGGACAGTTTTTGAAGGTGCTAAATTAGGGTGTCAAACTCCAAGCCCAGGTTCCGGATCCTGAGCTCCGTTTTTGCTGGCAGAGAGCTAACAAAACAAACTAAAAAGAAAGGGGGAATGTTTCCTCTTTTGCATTTGAGCATGCAAGAAGGTACAGGAAAGGAGAAAGGGAAAGAGGAAAGACAAAGAAAAATAAGGAAAGAGGGGAAAGAAGAAGAAAGGAGAAATAATAGGGAAGGAAACAGAAGAGAAAGAAGGAAGGAAGGAAGGAAGGAAGGAAGGAAGGAAGGAAGGAAGGAAGGAAGGAAGGAAGGAAGGAAAATGATTATAATGAGAGTGAGGGAGGGTCTGAGGGAAGTGTTGCCTTAGTACTTGGTCACCATAGGTGCCACCGACATGAGTGATGTTGAGCTGGCCATGCATTAATTGTACTTGAAAAAGGTGATCATAAGATTTTTTTTTAAACTGGTAAAAGTTTTCTCCTGTCCAATCATGTCTGCCCTTAAGGGGCAGTGCTCATCTCCATTTCCTAACTGAGGGAACCATCATTGTCCAAAGATACAATAATACAATACAATACAATACAATACAATAGTAGAGTTGGAAGGGACCTTGGAGGTCTTCTAGTCCAACCCCCTGCCTAGGCAGGAAACCCTATACCGTTTCAGACAAATAGCTATCCAACATCTTCTTAAAGACTTCCAGTGTTGGGGCATTCACAACTTCTGGAGGCAAGCTGTTCCACTGATTAATTGTTCTCACTGTCAGGAAATTTCTCCTCAGTTCTAAGTTGCTTCTCTCCTTGATTAGTTTCCACCCATTGCTTCTTGTTCTACCCTCAGGTGCTTTGGAGAATAGTTTGACTCCCTCTTCTTTGTGGCAACCTCTGAGATATTGGAATAATGCTATCATGTCTCCCCTAGTCCTTCTTTCTCTTAAGCTAAACATACCCAGTTCCTGCAACCGTTCTTCATATGTTTTAGTCTCCAGTCCCCTAATCATCTTTGTTGCTCTTCTCTGCACTCTTTCTAGAGTCTCCACATCTTTTTTACATCGTGGCGACCAGAACTGAATGCAGTATTCCAAGTGTGGCCTTACCAAGGCATTATAAAGTGGTATTAACACTTCACGTGATCTTGATTCTATCCCTCTGTTGATGCAGCCTAGAACTGTGTTGGCTTTTTTGGCAGCTGCTGCACACTGCTGGCTCATATTTAAATGGTTGTCCACTAGGACTCCAAGATCCCTTTCACAGTTACTACTACTGAGTAAGGTATCACCTATACTGTACCTGTGCATTCCGTTTTTGTTGCCTAAATGTAGAACCTTACTCTTTTCACCATTGAATTTCATTTTATTAGATAGTGCCCAATGTTCAAGTTTGTCAAGATCCTTCTGTATCTTAAGCCTATCTTCTGGAGTGTTGGCTATTCCTGCCAGCTTGGTATCATCTGCAAATTTGATGAGTTCCCCATTTATTCCCTCATCCAAATCATTGATGAAGATGTTGAAGAGTACTGGGCCTATGCTTCCATGGGGTCAATATAATCATATGCTTAGGCACATGGAATGCTATTTCCACTGAAGTGGTACTTATTTATCTACTTGCATTTGTATGCTTTCAAACTACTAGGTGGGCAGGAGCTAAGGTGAGCTAAGGAAGCCACTCCTTCACATGGCACTTGAGTCTCAAACTCTCAGTTGACAAACCAAGCATCTTAACTGCTGAGCCATGAGCCAATCCATATAGGAGAAATTTGACTGGCACACACATAAAAAAAAAAGATGTACACCTTATTTTAAGAATTTGATTCTTAATAATATTTGTAACCTTTTTTTGTTTTTGTTGTTACTTTGAACTTCAATACATTTTTTAGAGAGTGACACAAAAAGACACATGGAGTTCAATATGCATTCAATATTTCTCTTTACTATGCATATTGAACTAAGAAGAAAATTCTGAGACTAATATAGTCAACTTTAATATTCATAACCAGGTGGCTAGTAGGGATTTGAAATCAATATTCATACAGCCACTTCTAATTTGATTATGCGGCATAAGTTAATATTTTCCCAGTACTGCTGGTCTCAGCATTTTCCTAAAATAATTCTGCCTTCCGACTTGTCCTGAATACCTTGAAAAGACCCCCAGAATATCTGGGTATCACGTTTTGTCGGCAAGTCAGTTTCTCCAGCTGATTAATAATCAATTAATTAATTTCATGTATTAATTAATTTATTAATTAATAATTAATTAATTCTCCAGTTGTACATTATTTAAAAATAAAACGGTAAAGGTTTCCCTCACAGTCATAGTAGACTAGATTACTGTTTTTATTTAATCTGCTACTTTTAGAATATGCTTTTATTCATATATCTTTATGGATTTTGTGCAATCAATAAAAAGACATTAAGCTGTTATTTATTAATGTGATGAAACCCATTTTTGTTTTTAAAAAAACCAGGTTTACATATGTGATTTACATTGGATATTTATGTGGTCCATATTTTGGTTTTTATTATGAATTTCATAGGTTGCTCACATAACTGGTCTTCATCTTAAATTGGGGGAAGAACATACAATATCCTGGAAGCAGACTTTAAGAGAGATTGACAAATTTGATTGTCATCCTGTAGAAGGTGCATCAAAAGAAAAATGTGAAGCTCTTCGCTGCATATGGGAAGTAAGGGGAAAATATCGGTTTTGTCCTCCTTAGGTGTTTTTGCTCTGAAGTTCTGTTTGTAGAGACTTTGTGTATTTGCATTTCTTTTCCTCTTTATCTACAGCCACAAATTGGAGTCAAAATAGCTTATCGACTGAGCAGCTCTCCGTCATTTTTTTCCTAAATTTCCTGTAGAATTTTGCTGAGTACCATTTGTTGAGTTCATAGTTGACTGAAGTTTCCTAACTGCCTACTTTTGAACAGCATAACCGGATTAAATGAAGGTGTAATGCCACAAGGAGGCATTTTTTGAAATGCTGTAATTTAGTTCTCTAACCTTAATTAGAACCATACTTGACTGTGAAAATAAAATGTAAAAATCACGTTATAATGGATTTGCACTTTCTCCCCACCTAGAAGTAGAAAATAATGTGGAAAAATGCAGATATTTTTATGTTTCTTACTAATTTGAAATAAATCTAGGAATGTTTCCATGTGACCTACGAAAATGTAAAATGAATGGATTTGTGGAGTCCTTGGTGCTCTCTGAGTTTGATGGACATTCTGGCAGACATTTCATTACCGAACTAGATACCATTATCAGTGAGCTGATACTGTTAAGTAGTTTGGTAATGAAACTTCTGCAAGAAAACCCCCAAGCTCAGAGAACACCAAGGACCTCATACATCAACTGAGCTACAAATATTCTCTTTTATAAACAGAATTATTTATGGATAGATTACAACTCTTGTACCCCACCTGTCTTTCTTCCCAGCCATGATCTATGTTTTCTTTTTCAATTCAACTCAAGTTTCTTTATCTAATGGCACAATGTTGCTTTCCTTGACTATCGTTATCAACAGCAAAAGTTGTGCTGTTGTACATATATTCAACTTATTGGCATCATGACTACTACAGCTAAGCTTTTTTATTGATTTTGGGTACAAACCAATTAAAGCTGAGCATTCCTGCAGAGCTAAATAGACAGAAATGTAGCTACCTGGTATCCCTCCTCAGCAAATTTCTCTTTAATTCCACAAAAACTGCATGGAATTGGACAATATTTGTTTATTATTCATGAAACTCCCTGCATTTCTGAAGCTGTCCCATAAGAAGCAAGATATCGTGAGCTGTAGGAAGAAAAAGATACTGCATAAAATGATTTTGCATTCTTTTGGGTGCCCTCAAAGGGCTTTCCTCCTGCAGAGAGACGCCAATCAGCTTCATTTAACTCTCAGTTACTTGAATCAATAGTTTTTAAAAGTCCATAATTATATTGGATTTGACTCTTTCTAAATAACTATGATATGCTTGTTTCCCAAAGTAATTCCAAGAAGTATTCTTTCAGCTGTCTGTATAGCAGCTGCAGAATCATTTTAATCTGATCAAACAAGATTTGGTGGTCCTTTTAACATTAAGCTTTAATATTATTTCATGTTGCATAGTAATTATGATATTTAATGCTTCTTGATTCAATTCATCAGTGGGATAGGCAACGGAAATGTTGCCATTCCAATGACAAAGAATTCTTCTAAAGATAGAAATCTTAATAGTGATCTAAAAACTTTATCCAACTATCCAATTTCAGTGCTGACAGTGCTACAGTTTACTTTGAATTTGTAATCATAGTTCAAGTTCAGACTAGTTCCTAGACTGTTATTTATTTTGCTTTTCTTTATGGTCTGGGACTTTAAATAAATGATTTTGTTTGATTGTTTTAATTCTTGTTTTTTTTTTCTTTTTCAATAAAATTTATTTCGTATTTTGGTATTCATTGTTACAATATGATTCCCCTGTTACCCTCTTCTCCAATAAGCCATTCTAAGATCCTTTATAAAGAAAAATGGTGTGGAAATAAAATCAATGAATATATATTATGGAACTGGGTAAGACAACATATGTCTAGTAATATGCAACAATCCCGCCCCTTTGTTATACAATTCTATGAAGGCATTCAGTAGTAGCTGTGAGAACCTGATTTGGAAAAGTCTTGCAAACTGATTCTAAATATTGACTCTAATAAATTCAGAAATTGTGGATTTAATCTCTTTCCAATTCTATTCACTCACTGACATATTCTTTTTGATTTTTAATAAAATAGTCATCTTCTGTTCCTGGCACTCCATACTGCTACTATCCTCCTGACAATGGTTACACAGTTGACCAAATTGAATATACATCATCTGGTTTAACAGCCAATCTTGGTTCAAACATCAACTCTGTTAGACTTTCAGGACAGCAAATCCCCCTCATTGACAAACTCCGTTTGGAAGTAAAATATCACAACAATAACATGCTTCAGTTTAAGGTAAATCTCTTCCTAAAGTTTTATAATGGGTCACTTTGGTTGGATGGATGGTTTTGTCATTATTAATAAATAGTTTGATCTGGTTCAAAGTTTGCCCAACTATCTGGTTTCAAATATGGAACATAAATATAAAAAAAATAGCACTATTGATATATTGTATTGTGGTGGATGCACATTTTAATTCTTATTAGCATCTTCATCTAATCATTGTGTTCTCTGTTTTGTAACATTTTAACTTCATTCCAGACTATTTTAAAGTTCATTCTAGCCTATTTTTGCAGGAGTGATTTTATTTTTATTTACCTGTGAAGAAATATCAATATCCATTTTCTTTTCAATTTTCCAATATAGACCTTTTTTTTGCAAGTTCTGTTCTATCAGAAATGCATTGATATACAATTTATTTTGGGTTATTGAAACACACACACACACACACACACACTTTGCATAGACTCACTCTGACCACACCATAGTTGCTTTATGACTCTAATTCAGGAGAATTTGAAAAAAAAATAGAAATATAAATCTCTTAATCCTTGATTATTTACCATTTTAACTGGAGCGTATTGACCACATTTTCTTAAGGGAATCCACTCGCCTCTCTATATTGATCAGAATCTCTTTTCTTTGTTGGAAGATCATAAGTAAAACTTTTTGATGTGTTAAGAAACTTTTAACATCATTAAGTGGGAGAATGTTATAAAATGAACATGCAGTTCTCTGATATATGTTTTATGACCAGGTTTTAAACCTTATACTTTTATTTTTCAGATTTATGATTATAGTAAAAAGAGATTTGAAGTTCCAGTGCCTCTGAATCTTCCCCAAACACCTGTAAGTACTTGGGAAAACCGTCTCTATGAGGTGTCAATTCAGAACCACCCTTTCGGAATTCAAGTTCGGCGCAAAAGCACTGGGACGGTCCTGTAAGTAGAAATGTGATATTACAGAGGAAATATTTAATTGATGAATTAAAGCATATTGTGAAGAATGCTGTGGATAGACAATAGCATTAAGTGCTATGGACTACATATAAAATTGCACATATTTAACAAGGATGATTTTAACTACCGGTGCTATGATACCAGGGGAGTTTTCTTAAATTAATATCTCCCCCCACTATTGCTATTACCTTGATGGGAAATCAAATCATTTCTAGGTTAATTAATTGGTTGGTTGATTGACTAATGGGTGGACAGCTTCTTCACCAAAGGGTTTTTTTCAGGAGGCAACTGGACTTTCTCATATTTTTTTTCTTTTGAAGATGTTTTGCTTCTCATCTAAGAAGCTTCTTCACCTCTGACAGGATAGTGAGGAATGGAAGAATTTATATTCTTTGCAGACAGTTAGGAATCTGCATTCCTTTAGAGCAGTGCTTCTCAATTATTTTCTGTCATGCCCCCCCTAGGAAGAAGAAAACATTTCGCGCGCCCCCCCCCGCGCGACTGTAAATAGTATAATTTGTCTATAAAATTGTTATAAGTACACCTCTGCATAACATAGCACACCGGTCTTTCCTCGACTCCCACCGTAGTCACATGCTTTCTTTCCTCTTTCCCTCTTACTTGTCTATCCTTCCTTCCACCCTCCCTTCCTCCTTCCCTTCCTTCCTGCCTCCCTTCCAGTTCCCTCCTTCCTCTTTCCCCCTGCCTGCCTGCCTTCTTTCCTCTTTCCCTATCCTCCTATCCTTCCTTTCTCCCTCCCTCCTTCCCTGCCTCCCTTCCAGTTCCATTCTTCCCTCCTTCCTTCTGCCTCCTTCCTGCCTGCTTGCCTTCTTTCCTCTTTCCCTCTTGCTTGTCTATCCTTCCTTCCACCCTCCCTTCCTCCTTCCCTTCCTTCCTGCCTCCCTTCCAGTTCCCTCCTTCCTCTTTCCCCCTGCCTGCCTGCCTTCTTTCCTCTTTCCCTATTCTCCTATCCTTCCTTTCTCCCTCCCTCCTTCCCTGCCTCCCTTCCAGTTCCATTCTTCCCTCCTTCCTTCTGCCTCCTTCCTGCTTGCTTGCCTTCTTTCCTCTTTCCCTCTTGCTTGTCTATCCTTCCTTCCACCCTCCCTTCCTCCTTCCCTTCCTTCCTGCCTCCCTTCCAGTTCCCTCCTTCCTCTTTCCCCCTGCCTGCCTGCCTTCTTTCCTCTTTCCCTATCCTCCTATCCTTCCTTTCTCCCTCCCTCCTTCCCTGCCTCCCTTCCAGTTCCATTCTTCCCTCCTTCCTTCTGCCTCCTTCCTGCCTGCTTGCCTTCTTTCCCCTTTCCCTCTTGCTTGTCTATCCTTACTCCCTTCTCCCTTTCTTCCCTCCCTCCCTGCCAGCAGCTCCTCCAGCATCCCAGCTGGAAGCAGCAGCACAACAGTCGCCGTTACCAGGGGCGAAGGGGTGGCGGTGGCAAGATCGGGCGACCGCCGCCCCTTTGTCCCTTCCCCAACAGCGGCTGTTGCGCTTCCGCTTCCAGACGGAATGTTGGCGGTGGAGCTGCTGGCGGGGAGGCGAGCTACCTGCATAAAGACGCCGCCGAGGGCATGGCAGAATATATCCCGGCTTGAAGTGGCAGCGCTGGGGACTGCTCAGAGACTCATCAGAGCCGCGGGCTGGAGCTGTGCAAAAAGTCTGCTTGGGCTGGGGGGAGAAGGGAGGGAAGCCTGGGACAGCCATGCTTCCCTCCCTCCCACCCCCGCCCGAGCAGGCTTCTTGCACAGCTCCAGCCCGCGGCTCTGATGAGTCTCTGAGCAGTCCCCAGCGCTGCCACTTCAAGCCGGGATATATTATGCCTCGCCCACGCCGCCGCCGTTGCACCCAGATGGAAAGGGAGCCTTCGCGCCCCCCTTTACGGAGCCTCGCGCCCCCCCAGGGGGGCGCGCCCCACTATTTGAGAACCGCTGCTTTAGAGGGTCATTGAAGCACTTGGAGTTTTATTTGTGTCTTCAGGGTCACCAAGAAACATCTTCAAAAGAATAAAAAACAAGAAAGTCCAGTTGCCTCCTGAAAAAGCACCTTTGGGACAACCATGACCTGGATCTACAGACTAGGTTCTTAACTAGACAAATTGAATTTCATTTCGTTCCAATGAAAATTCCATTTTTTTTCCAAATTTTCTTTTTTTTCCCCCATGAGTTGTTGAAACATAACTGTACTGTTCTTAAAATTCCCTAGACTTTGCTTTATTTTAAACTTTTCAATAAACACCATATGAATCAAGGTAATTGCAGTTTCTTTTATGCTCATCAGGCAATGAACTAAGTTTATCACCTCTTTTACCTTTCTTCTGCCATGATCAAATATCATAGAAAAATAAGCAAGAAAGTAGCACAAGAATATCAAAGCCTCTTCAGTGCTTTATACATGTGGTTGGTGTTTTTTTTTTGTTTGAGAACCCTCAGGAAAATGAAGAAGCTAATAGAAAAGGATTCCTGAGACAGGAAGAAAATAGATGCTAAAGTTCAGTGAGAAAAAACGGAGAACTGTAGAAAAAACCTGTAGAAGTCTAATTTTAAAAATACATAAAGGAAATACAAAAAAAGAATAAAGAAGAGTTCATATAGATGTCTGGGTACTGTAAATGAAGTATTTAGAATACAACAGAATAGAATAGAATCAGGGATTGGCCCGGATCAGGCGAACCGGTAGTAGCAGTGGCGGGAGGCTCCACCCACCTGCCTGGATGCTTCTGTACATGCGCAGAAGCATTGCATGTGAGCGCGTGCTTGAGTGGACTTGAACCAATAGTAAAAAAATTGGCAACCCACCACAGAGCAGAGCAGAGCAGAGGAGAGCAGGACAGGACAGGACAGGACAGGACAGGACAGAACAGAGCAGAACAGAATAACAGAGTTGGAAGGGAAACCCTACACCACTTCAGACAAATGGTTATCCAACATCTTCTCAAAAACTTCCAGTGTTGGAGCATTCACAATGTTGGAAGACTAAAAATAAAATGAGCTTCTCCAGATCATTCTAATAATAATAATAATAATAATAATAATAATAATAATAATAATAATAATAATAATAATAATAATAATAATCTTTTATTTCTAGACCGCACCCTTTCCTAAGCAGGACTCGGGGCGGTGTACAGTCATTGTTAAAACCATATACATAGACATAGACATAGACGTAGACGGAGGACGTAGAAAATATACTGTACAATATTTAGTTAAAATACAAATAAAATTAAAATTCCCTTAAAAAATTCCCAATAAAATATTTGCCAGGAGGTGGAAGATGGAGCTATAAATCGGCTAAGCCAGCTAATTGGAACAGGTGGGTCTTGAGCTTCTGTCGGAAGGAGCGGAGGTCGTTAGTAGTTCTAATATCGGGGGGGAGGTCATTCCAGAGGGTCGGGCCCATCACAGAGAAGGCTCTACTCCTAGGCGTCACCTGCTGGCACTGCTTGGCGGATGGCACCTGGAGGAGTCCCTCCCTGTGAGAGAGGATAGGTTGAAGAGATGTGTGAGGTGAAATGCGGTCCCGCAGGTAACTAGGTTCTATGCCATGGAGCGCTTTGAAGATAGTAACCAACACCTTGAAACGCACCTGAAAAACCACAGGCAGCCAGTGCAGCTCGCGCAGGAATGGTGTTATGGGAGTATCTTTTTCCTCCCATGATAACCCGCGCGGCCGCATTCTGAACTAGCTGTAGTCTTCGGGTGCATCTCAAGGGGAGCCCTATGTAGAGATCATTGCAGTAGTCCACGCGAGACGTCACCAGCGCATGAGTGACTGTGCGTAGGGCGTCCCGATCCAATAGGGGGCGCAATTGGCGCACCAGGCGAACCTGGTGGAACGCCCCCCTCGCCACGGCTGTCAGATGGTCATCCATCGACAGCTGGGCATCAAGGAGGATGCCCAGATTGTGCACCCGTTCCACGGGGGGCAGTAATTCGCCCCCTATGGCCAGCGATGGCGTCCACTGGTTAAATCGGGGCGCCGGTAGCCACAGCCACTCAGTCTTGGAAGGGTTGAGTTTAAGTCTGTTGTCCCCCATCCAGGAAATAAATAAAAGAGAAAGAATTAATGTGTCAGAATTATGGAAAGAATGAAATAATGAATCTACATTACAGGAGAGTTGACTGCAATTATGTGTTGCAAATAACTTCTACAGAGTCAGAAGAGTTTGACAATTACATCAGTTCCACAGAGAATTGTGGATTGTCTTTCATTGGAACTATTCAATTGGCGGCTACATTGGGGCTGATTTATTTTCAATTCCTAAATTGAACAGGACTTAAACCTGGCCTAAGGCCAACTCTATGACTTTCCAAAACGTTAAAATACAAGTGCAAGTGCTTAGTGTTGTAGATCTTTATCATGGTGTATAGGAGATGAGTGCCATTACAGTTCTATAAACTGCTAATATTTCTGCCTCTAGCTGTCCAGTGATTTTAATCTACAGCTATCAGTATTCTGGCTTCTTTCATTTCTGCATTTTGCATCTCTTGTCATTAATTACCTTACAAGAACATGTCAGTTCTCTGGGAGAGCTATCTAAAACCAGAAATTAAAAGAGAATTGTTTCAAGGTTTGAATGCTATGCAATTTTAAAATTCACTGATGAATCACTGATGTATAGAAGTGAGGTCGATAGCTCAAAAAAATATAAAATGGAAGAGCTGCAATGTTTTCCCCCCCATTTCTCAACATCAAATAGTATTGAATACTCTTTTTGTTTTAATATCCTAAGGAAAGAACTTTGTGTTTTGATGATATTAGAAAATGTCAACAAGTATTTAGTCTCTTTGCAAGAGCAATGACATTTTACTGCAAGATAGAAAAATCCCTATTTCAGTATAGTCACACATATTTTTTTTTTGCAAATAGCTGGTATATTTTTCTACTTTATCCTGCAAATAATTAAAAACGGAACATCTTCATATTGCATTCTGTTTATATGTTACTAATATACTTTAGTCTTGTTTGATGTTTAATTATAGTTTAACATTTAATCATTATTCTGACTGCAAGCTTTTTTTTCCCCTTTATAGCTGGGATTCCCAGTTACCTGGCTTCACCTTCAGTGATATGTTCATTCAGATTTCAACTCGCTTACCTTCACAGTTTGTATATGGGTTTGGGGAAACAGAGCATAAACAATTCCGGCATGAAATGAATTGGAAAACCTGGCCAATGTTTGCAAGGGATCAGTCTCCTGGAGTGAGTCTGTTTTTTTCTTGATAGAATTCATCTTCCCTTATTTATTGTAGATTTTAACTGAGTAAATCGGTTAAATTAATGCCTCACAGTTCTTTTAAAATGAAATGTATACATTTATTTAACATTCTTATACATCACCGTATTTCATAATGGCTCTAAGCAGTAGCAACATAACAAAAGACATATTAAAAGTCTACAGTAGTCAATATTAATAATCAATTAAATTAAATTAAAATGGCCATGCTGGTAAGTACCATATTTTTTGGACTATAAGACATACCGGTGTATAAGACGCACCAAGATTTTGAAGAGGTAAATTTTAAAAAAAGTATTTGCATTCTGCAGGTCTCCCAAACTTTCTGCATGCTTCTTTTTTTGTGAAAAACAGAGCATGCAGAGTTTGAGAGGCCTGCAAAATGCTCCTGGGGGGCTGGGGGGGGGGCAAAAATGAGTAAAAAACAGCTCATTTTTCCATGAAAACGGGCCCTTTTTTTGCAAAAAAAAAAAACAGTGCATGCATAGGCTTTGTGAGGCCTGTAGAATCCTCCTGGGGGTGGGGATGGAAGCAAAATGTGCATAAAACATCCCATTTTTGCTCATTTTAGCCCTCCCCAGCCCTGGAAACACTTTACAGGTCTCCCAAACCTTCCGCACATCCATTTTTGCAAAGGGGGTGGGTTTTTGGGAGGCCAAAAATGCTGTATTCAGTGTATAAGACACACCCAGATTTTCACTCTCTTTTTGGGGGGAAAGGGTGCGTCTTATACTCTGAAAAATGCGAAATGAAAAATACTAAATAATAAATGAAACTATTCACGTGTTACAATTTTGTGTGTGTGTGTGTGTGTTGTAGTTATACTGCTTAGAATATAATCAATTCCAAATGAAATAAATTGAGTAAGAAAGTAAGCACAAAGCATTATATGACAACAACATAGAGCATCATATAATCAAACTACAACTCTCTAGAAAAATTCAACCTTCATCAATTTCTAGAAAGTGGTTCATAATATGGCAAGTTCAGTTCCCAGGGAGATTATCCCACATTATCAGACCACAACAGAGAACCAACTGCCTAGCTTCAGTTACTTTAGGAATCACCAAATGTTTTTCCTAGAGTATATAGTCGTATGGATCAAGTGGAAAAGGTAGTTCTGCATGTCTATCAATGCCAAGGTAAACCAATAGATGACCTCTTCCATGTCTTTATGTGGATGTTGAAAAGTAGTAGGAGAGGATTAACCCATGAGACATCCTTAAAACTATTCATTGAGTGAACCACTGTTCACACAAAACCAATGCCTGGAACTACTCTGTAAAATAAGAGTGGAACCATTGTAGAATATTGTTCCAGATCCCCAGCTGGAAGGCAGTTCAAGAGGATTTTAGAGGTGATGGCATCAAAGACAGTCAAGAAATCTAAAATATTCAGAAGAGGCCCACTTCACCCAGTGATGTCTACACAAAGATATGCTGTATTGAGAATGTAGTTTATTGCATTCTATCGATATCCACATGTTAACAATAAAATGTATATGCCAAACAATCCATTTGGTTATGACATTTTTTATCTTTATGCCTATAGTATAAATTTAACACTTATGGAGTTCAACCTTTTTATATGGGCTTGGAAGAGGATGGCAATGCTCATGGAGTCCTATTGCTGAACAGTAATGGAATGGGTAAGTTGTTGTTCATTTCCAGTGTCAATTCTAAACTAAATAAATTGCTTTCAGGAATCATAGGCACTTCATCACTGGAGTTTTTTAAAGAAGAGACTGGACATCCACTTATCTGAAATGGTATACAGTCTCCTGCCAGAGCAGGGGGCTAGACTAGAAGACCTCCAAGGTCCCTTCCAGCTCTATTCTATCTAAACTAATGCATGTCATACTAAAGGTAAAAGTAAAGGTTCCCCTCACACATATGTGCTAGCTGTTCCTGACTCTAGAGGACACTGCTCATTTCCGTTTCAAAGCTGAAGAGCCAGTGTTGTTCCAAGATGTTCTCCATAGTCTTGTGGCCGGCATGACTAAATACTGAAGGCACATGGAACACTGTTACCTTCCCACCAAAGGTGGTTCTTATTTTTCTACTTGCATTCTTACATGATTTCAAACTGCTAAGTTGGCAGAAGCTGGGACAAGTAATGGGAGCTCATTCTGTTACATGGTGCTAGGGATTCGAGCTGCCAAACAGGTGACCTTTCTGATCAACAAACTCCATGTCTTAGTGACTGAGCCACTGAGTCCCTTATGCATATCATATTAGTGAACATTAATTCATAGGCCAGATGAAACTCAACATGAATTTTGCCAATCCCTGCACTGTTCATGAGGCCAGTATGAAAACATCAAATTCTTTTTTTTTTGCTAAATGTTTATCTATCTGTAAGCAAATAACTTAAAGCATTTTGCCAATTATATCTATATGTATGTATGTATGTATGTATGTATGTATGTATGTATGTATGTATGTATGTATACATTCATACACACAAACACACACACACACACGCACCTGTCATACCTGTTATTCCAAGTTAGACAATAGATTACTATTATTTGTAAAATAGCTTATCCAAAGCAAATAATTTGATATAGTTCCATGGTTCCTCTTGCTGGGAAATGCAACACATTTCCTGCAATTTCAAGGGAGAAGATTGTACGTCAGTTTGCTCAACTCAGAGGTGAAATGACAGAGGAGTGATTTTCATTTTTATTGATTGGTTTTATATAACAGTATTTGCAGGTCTATGCAATATTTATTTCCCCTTTGTGAATTTTCAGAGGTAAAATTCCAACCGACACCTTCTTTAACCTACCGTACCATTGGAGGAATTTTGGACTTTTATATGGTTTTGGGCCCAACTCCAGAACAAGTCGTTCAAGAATATACCGCAGTAAGAATCCATATTACAAAAAAAAATCTGTTCTAAAATATGATTATAATATTCCTTACTACACCAACACAACATTGACTGTACAATCCCTATTTATTTTTGCTTTGTTTTTTTTTTTCATTAGCTCATTGGACGTCCAGTTTTGCCTCCATATTGGGGTTTGGGATTCCAGTTGTGTCGATATGGATACAAAAATGATGCAGAAATATCTGAATTGTATGATAACATGAAAGCAGCTAATATCTCATATGTAAGTTATTCACCAATGAGCATTTACTTTCACAGCTTTCTATCAAAAAGAGAAAAAATGAATGTCATGAAATTACTTGAGTTATACAATTACTTGAAGCCATGCATTATAGTTATACTAAATTATGGTAGCATGAAACAAAAACTTTTCTAGACTTACTAAAACATCTAAAAGCTCTGGTTAAATATTTAAGAAGTCAGCAATTCAAAAGAAATTTTAAAAGAGAAAGAGATCCATTGTAAATCTGACAAGTTGTAATATCAACTATTTCTTATAGATAATAATGGGACTACCAGTCTAGAAACAAACATGTATTGGGTTTAACAGAAGTTCTAAAAATTAGTGTGCAATAGTCCTTTGTTCTTTGATGTGTTGTATCTGTCTGTCTGTCTGTCTGTCTGTCTGTCTGTCTGTCTATCTATCTATGTATCTATTTATGTATCTATATCTATGTATCTATCATTTATCTATCTACGGTATTTATCTATGCATGCATGCATCCATCCATCCACCCACTACCTACCTACCTAACTACTACCTACCTACCTACCTACCTACCTACCTACCTACCTATCTGTCTAGCTAGCTAGCTAGCTAGCTAGCTAGCTAGCTATTTGAAAAGGAATGACTTTTAATGGGCTTGTTATAAAAATATGCATCACTTTACAAAATTTACTCATTTCCTTAGGATGTACAATATGCCGATATTGACTACATGGAACGGCAGTTGGATTTCACTTTAAGTCCCAATTTTACAAATCTTCCAGCTCTGGTTAACAGAATAAAAAAGGATGGAATGAGATTTGTTATCATTTTGGTAAGTGATCATCACTAACTGTTCAGACTAGTTGGTTAATATAACAATACAGACACAATTATCCATTCCTCTATTCATCCATCCATCCAACTATTTTTGTTCACCATCCCAGTTATGACAACCGTGTATCTCTGAATGGATTGCTTTACTTTTTTAGATATCTGAGCACAATAGTGATTTCCTAGGGTTTCCTGAGTCTTAAGGAATATTTCAGTCATCTTTGATTATGTATAATATTCTTGACTATTTCCCCTAAACTCCAGAAACGTGTGCAGGTAGACAACAGGAATCAACAATAATTCAAAGGAAAAAAAGTAAGGAAGAAAGGAAGGAAGGAATGAATAGCAGTTATATTTGCCATCTCCGCAGCTGATATATTTTCACTATAGGACTCTCTGTGCTATATGTTGTACTTTCTAAATTTAGATGTAAATCTAAAGAACATACTGTGTTCATTTTAGGATCCAGCCATCTCAGGAAATGAAACAAACTATCCTGCTTTCACAAGAGGACTTCAAGATGATGTTTTCATTAAGTGGCCTAATAGCAATGATATTGTGTGGGGAAAGGTAATATTTTATAAACGTAATATTGTGCCTTGCATTTGTGCCAAAGAATATCAATATAGTTAATTATTTTCCTTCCTTCCCTCGTTCCTTCTTTCCCTCCCTCCCTCCCTTCTTTTTTTCCTTTTTTAAAAGTTGCCCAATTCTTTTTATTGATTTCTTTTATTTCGTCAAGCATGAATTAGATAACAGATATAACTATAGACATGATTATGAATACATGAAATGAATACGAATACATGGGAATATTAGGACAGAGATGGTAGGCATGCTGGTGTGCTTATGCATGCCCCCTTACAGACATCTTAGGAATGGGGTGAGGTTGACAGTAGACAGTTTAAGGTTAAAGTTTTTGGGGTTTTGGGGAAGAAACCACAGTATCAGGGAGTGCATTCCAGGCATTGACAACTCTGCTCCTGAAGTCGTATTTTCTGCAATCAAGTTTGGAGCGGTTTACCATAAGTTTGTATCTATTATGAAGTCGTGTGTTGTTGTGCTTGAAGCTGAAGTATTCATTGACAGGTAGGACATTGTAGCAGATAATTTTATGTGCTACGTTTAGGTCATACCAAAGGTGTCATAGTTCTAAGTTGTCTAAGACCAAAATTTCAAGTCTGGTGGCATAAGGTATTCTATTTCGAGCAGAGGAGTGGAGGACTCTTCTCATGAAATATCTGGACTTGTTTGATTATATTTATGTCTGATATGCAGTGTGAGTTCCAGACAGATGAGCTGTATTCAAGAATTGGTCTAGCAAAAGTTTTGTATGCCCTAGTTTGTAGTTCAATATTACAGGAGAAGAAGCTTCACAAAATTAGGTTAACAACTCTTAATGCCTTCTTGGCAATGCTGTTACAGTGAGCTCTGGCACTTAGATCATTTCAGATGAGTACTTTAAGGTTTTTGACAGAGTGGAGGTCATCTATAAGGTCATAGTCTCTCAGTTTGTATTTTGTTTTCTGATTTTTTTCTGTCAATGTGTAAGACAGAGCATTTGTTGGTTGAGATTTGGAGTTGCCAATGGTTTGACCATTCTGATACATAGTCAAGATCTTTTTGTAGGGTAGCAGTTTTGTCGGTGGTGTTGAATAGTTTTACATCATCAGTGAAGAGAATGCAGTTGCTTATAATATAATTGCAAAGGTCATTTATGTAAAGTACAAAGAGTGTGGGTTTTAAAACACTACCTTGGGGGATAACATTGTTAACAGGTACAGGGTTTGATAGGGCGTTTCCTATTTCGACTACTTGTTGCCTTTTTGATAGGAACACATCTATCCACTTATGCAGGGAACCGGAGATTCCATAAGATTTTAGTGTTAGAAGTAGTTTGTCATGTACTACTGAATCAAAGGCTTTACAGACGTCTATATAAGTTGTGTCTATTGCTTTATCCTGGTCGAGTTATGAGGTCCATATGTTCTTGCAGTGTAAGAGATGCAGATTGCAGGACATTTTTTTCTGAAACCAAACTTCTTGTAAGAGAGTAGGTTGTTTGTCTCTAAGTAAAGGGTAATGGATTGGTTTATGATTGATTTCATGACTTTGCAGGTGACACAATATAATGTGTACATAGGCTGGGGTCAACCTTTTTCATGCAAAAACAATGTTAAAATGGTATTCAGCAGTGTTGCAGCCAGTGAAGAGAGTTTGCCAATCAAGGGATCAGAGGTCATCAGTTATGAGATCATAATTAGCTTTTCTAAAGTTATACTTTGGGGTTCTGTCATTATTATCATCTTTGTAAGGGCATAAATTGAGACAAAAATCAATCATACTATGGTCACTGTTGGAAAAGGGTTCATTTATTTGTAGACCATAGGCTGAGTTTAAACTACTGCAGAAGATGAGATCTAGGCAGTTGTTGAGTGTATTGTTGTTTGTAACTAGTTGATCAATCCCAGACTAGTAATGGCATTGTACATGGTTGTATTTATTGGTTGTACATTCGTTTAGGGTCCAATTAATAAGAGGTAGATTGAGATTGCCAAGAAAGATAAGAGGGTGTGGTCAAGAGATTGCCATGTTAGTGGTGAAGTTAGTTTGTTAACATATACAAGATCGTAATCAGGGGTTCTGTAACAAAGTAAGAAGCGAAATGTGGTGTTTAGAGACAGCTTGCATAAGATGGTCTCAGAAAGAGCAATCTCCTGTATAACTTGAATGTTTTTTAGATTAAGGGATTTTTTTATAGAAGATAGCAACACCACCCCTCTTACGGATTTCACAGTCGGACTGGTAAACATGATAGAAATTCAATTGATTCCATACAGCTAATGATACAAACAGCCAATAAAAATATTCCCAGTGAGATAGCATGATCTGATAAAATAGAACCAAACAAAAAGAACTATTCTGGTTATAAAAAAACAGCTAAAGAAAACTGTTCCTTATTCCAGGTCTTATGGAAATAATAATGTTCATGAAAGTGATTTCAATCTTCAGATTTCAACACAGTCCAAGCAAGACTGAGTGACTCTAGGATGTTTTACCTGTTGGTTACATAGAGCTTTAATTTTTAATTGTGGATATGATGGCACTATCACAGATAGATCCAGTGTATAGTATGGATGTCCTCCTGGACTTGTGGCTGTTGCTTGGACAGCAGGTGACAAACCTTTACATGATTATGCATCATGTGCAACAGGCATGGATTCCTGCCATTTCTAACGTCTTCTATAGAAGAGGTTCCACAAATCTACCTTGCCATTTAGAACCGGTTCCAGCTCCCTCCACCTGCCCATCTGCACCACACTTGCCTCACTGATTGGCTGGCTCACCAATTGCTCCGCCTGCCTCTAAGAGTCCTATCTAAACCTTAAAGTCTTAAAGCTGTCAAGTTTGAACACCCCTGGGGGTTTTTTTCTAAAGAGTTAAGGGTGGAAGGGTCTTGTAACTTGACAGCTTTAAGACTTGCACACTTCAATGCCAGAGTTCCTGAGCCAACATGATTGGAGGAGGAATTCTGGAAGTTGAAGTCAACAAGTCTTAAAGCTGTCAAGTTTGAACACCCCTGGGGTTTCTTTTTCTAAAGGGTTAGGGGTGCAAGGGTCTTGTAACTTGACAGCTTTAAGACTTGCATACTTCAAATGCCAGAGTTTCTGAGCCAACATTTTGGTTGCTAAGCAAGAGCGTTGTTAAGTGAGTTTCACCACATTTTACAAGTTGGCTATGCCCACCCAATCACATGACTGCCAACCACTCCCACTCAATCACATGGCTGGCAAGCCACTCCCACCCAGTCACATGTCCAGCAAGCCACTCCCACAAAGCAGGCCACACTTACAGAAGAGGTTCTAAAAAATTTTGAAACCCACCACTGATGTGCACTCATTCCTGAATTGTCTGAGGCCTATTCACAGTCACACAGGCCCTCATGATTTCCAGACTGGATACTGAAACATGCTGTTCACAGGTCTGTCCTTTCCTTTATTTCATAAAGCTAATTATTTTAAAATGTTTTTTTTTTAGGTGTGGCCATATCTTCCTGATATTATTATAAATTCATCTCTCAGCTGGGATGATAAAGTGGAAGTAAGTGTAATTTATTCATACACTGCTTTGGTAAAAAGATCCCAAGAAAATTATTATACTAATAAAACCTTAACCCTAGTGGTAATTTTAGTAGTAATAGTAGTAGCAATTATAGCAAAAACCAATCTAACTTCAGTCGCATTGTAGAAAATCCACAGAAGAAGCTGGATGAATGTCCTCTAATCAGTAGGTTGTGGGCACAAATATAATCTCGGAATGCCTGAATGGTCAGTTCTCTGGGTTTATTTTGAGATAGATTAAAGTTAGATTAAAAATCACAAAGCTTGTGCCACATGGGGGAAGCATTATTAGAAAAACACAGCATAGCTGCTGCTCCTTGAATCTCACAGCAATAGTTACAAAGGTTAAGATTCAAAGAACTTTGAAACTCATTTATAAACCCATTGGAATTTATATACATCCATTCACAATCCCCCTTATAATGAGGCAAAGTCTCTTGATTACCTTGTATAGTATTTAATACCAGTGTCCGTTATGAAATGCCAGCTGCTAGGTTGCAGCAGTGGAAAAGAACTATTGACACAGAATGCTTGACCAGTTGACCCAATTCATCAGGGCTTTCTTTCATATATACTGCATGAGAAGAGTTTCATAAAAAGTCTGGGTTTTTGTTAGAGAATGGAAAACAGTTCTAGTGTGGGAACATTCAAAATCCCAGTGGGTGTTTTATCAGCCTAACACATGTTTACTTGTAAGGAAGCTCTGCTGATTTCTGGTGACTTATTGGAATTTGGTAAGTCTAGTTTAATGGGAAAAAGTTCCAGGGGTAATATGGTAGCAGTGTTCCAATATCTAAGGGGCTGCCACAAAGAAGACAGGGGTCACCCTATTCTCCAAAGCACCTGAAGACAGATCAAGAAGCAATGGATGGAAACTAATCAATCAGAAAATTAACCTAGAAATAAAGAGAAATTTACTGGACAATTAATCAGTGGGTGATTACTTTCAGAAGTTGCAGGTATTCCATCAGTGGAGGCTTTTAAGTTGAGATTAGGCAGCTATTTGTTTGAAATGGTATAGGATCTCCTGGTTGGGCAGGGCTTGGACGAAAAGACTTCCAAGATCCCTTCCTACTCAGAACTATAAAGATTGCAGAGAGCCCTAAGAAACTATTTAAAGGCTATGCATAAAGCTGTGGATAAGTTATGTGAAGCAAGCATAGACCAGAGGTGATATTTAGTCAGTTCTGATAGGTTCTGGAGAACTGGTAGTGGAAATTTTGAGTAGTTCAGAGAACCGGCAAATAGGCTGGTCCTGCTCCCGCTGCCTCCCAGCTCCCAGCTGATCTTCTTTTGTTGCCCTGAACAGGAGAACGGAGCTGGAAAGCAGGTTAGTGGGGTGGGGAGGTAATGGAGATTTTGCAGGATCCTTCCCCCAAGAGTGGGGAGGGAATGAGGATTTTGCAGTATTCTTCCCCTACCAAGCCCACAAAACCACATCCACAAAGCCATGCCCACAGAACCAGTAGTTAAAAAAAATGAATTCCATCACTGGCATAGACAGAGTGTTCTTAAAATATGTAAAATGAAATGATCACATTACTTTTCTGAAATCGTATTAATGTCTACTTACTAGATATGCAGAAGATACAAAATTAAATGGAATATATTGCATCCAGTGGTGGGTTGCAGGTGGTATGCCCTGGTACGGGCATACCGGTGCCTGCCTGGAGCACCAGGTACCGTTCCGGTACGGTGCTCCGGAGGTCCACCCGCCCATCTTCCTTACCTGTATTTGAACTCTTCGGTGCTTCTGCGTACGCCACGTACGGCACCTGCGCGACGTTCCACTGAGCAGCTGGAGCGTCATGGAGGCGTCGCTGGAGGGTAGGATGCATGCACATGCTGCGTGTGTGTGTGCGTGTGTGTTTGCACGTGCTGTGCGCATTCATGTGGTGGACGCCGGGCCCCGTTGCACCGTACCAGTTGCAACGGGATCCAAAACCCACCACTGATTGCATCACACAGATGATATCACCTAGTGGGTTAATGAAACATCTGCAAGCATACAACCCAGTTCAGGGAGTACCAAAAACTCCAGAGGCCAACCCTGAATTACCGGTATTCTCTTCTATTGAGATATACTGTAATGTAACTTTCAAAAAAAAGCACAACTAACGTTCAAAATACTCCTGGAAGTTGAGGTAATCAAACATAGGATATTGAAATGTAGCAGAAAGAAATGTGAAGTTCTTCATCTAGAAAATAGAAGTCACACTCAAAGAAACAGAATTGAGCATGACTGGACATATTAATTGTCAAAAAGATTACAGAACAGTAGTAAATTATAAACTGGATATGAATGAACAGCATGGTGAGACTGCACTAAAGGTAAGTGCCACTTTAGGCTATATCAACAGAAGTTTAGTTTGTAATACATAGGGCATTTTGTTTTTTCTGCTTTTCTTCAGTTTTACAGTGCTTGGACTGCTTTCCCAGATTTTTTCCGGAATTCTACAGCTCAGTGGTGGAAAAAAGAAATTGAAGAAGTCTACAATAACCCCACTGATCAATCACAAAGCATCAAGTTTGATGGCCTATGGATTGTAAGTTTCTATCTTGTGTAATGTTTTATCTGATAAATTTAGTAACATTATTTCCAGTTCATGCTTTCTACTTTGATCAGCATTTTCAGACATCCGATTTAATTTAACAGAAAGGAAATATTATTTCCTTACTGCATCGGGGGAGCTTGGTAACATTTTCTATCCCCAGTCATGGCTAATGCAACTTATATGGAAGGCTTTAGTCTGGGGAATGGATCTAAGATATAGACATTTGATAAACAAGCAAACAAACCAGTAAATAAAATGAATAATGCAGCTGAAATACATTATGAGGAAGTTGAGTGTGGTTTGGTTTGTTTTTTTTACTGGCAGAAATGGGTAAATCCATTTAGAACCAAATCTCATCCATGTCCCATTTCAATATGCTTATCCATAGGTTTATAACATTCTATTCCATATACCATATTTCTCGGAGTATAAGACACACCGAAGTATAAAATGCACCAAGATTTTGAAGAGACAAATTTAAAAAAAGTTTTTGCACTCTGCAGACCTCCAAAAACAGCCCATTTTTCACAAAAAACGGGCCCATTGTTTTTTAAAAAAGGCATGAATAGCCTTTAGGAGGCTTGTAGAGCCCCCCCCCCCAAATGAGCAAAAGGCCTGTTTTTGTTTTTTTAAAAAAGGCATGGATAGCCTTTAGGAGGCTTATAGAGTGCTCCTGGGGGCTAGGGTAGCAAAATTGAACAAAAATGGCCTGTTTTTCACTCATTTCTGCTCTCCCCAGCCCCAAGAGCACTCTGAAAGCCTCTTAAAAGCTATGCACGGCCATTTTGGTGAAGGGGGCAGAGTTTCAGGAGGCAAAAAAATGCTGTATTCAGTGCGTAAGACGCACCCAGATTTTCAGCCTCTTTTTTGAGGGGAAAAAGGTGTATCTTATACTCCAAAAAATACGGTATACACTGATTTATATTACACACACACACACACACACACACACACACACACACAAACTTAAATATCCTTTGGAATATTCTAAAACAAGTAGTCCAGGCAGTTTTGCTCTCTACAAGAATCTGTACTAATGTACTGCCTCTCCAAGGGACCTGAGGGTAGAACAAGAAGCAATGGGTGGAAACTAATCAAGGAGAGAACTGAGGAGAAATTTCCTGACAGTTAGAACAATTAATCAGTGGAACAGCTTGCCTCCAGAAGTTGTGAATGCCCCAACACTGGAAGTCTTTAAGAAGATGTTGGATAGCCATCTGTCTGAAACGGTACAGGGTTTCCTGCCTAGGCAGGGGATTGAACTAGAAGACCTCCAAGGTCCCTTCCAACTCAACCATTGTATTGTATTGTATTATTACTGCCTATTTGCTAATGGTGAATTTCTGCTATCTTGGAACTTTACAGCTTATTTCATCATAGCACATGATTCATATAATTTTATGAATAATATAAACTAGAAAGAAGTAATATCATTTCATGCAAAATTTGCATACAATTTTCAAATGAATCATCTAGCTATAATATTGGGTATACACTTCACAAAAGGTTAGTGAAATTTTTAATTAACAGTCTGTGTGTCTTATTTGTTTTATCATTTAAGGATATGAATGAACCTGCAAGTTTTGTCAATGGTGCAGTTACTGGTTGTAGGAACCCTGCACTAAATAAGCCAATATATATGCCAGGTAATTATCATTATACTACTGTACTCTAATCTTTTGGAATGTTGCTAAATATGAGGTCAAAATATTAACACACCCTGAATTTAAATTAAGCCTAACTTTCTAAAATGAAAAAATTTAGGTTCGGTCAGATACATGATTCTGGTAAAAAATATTTTGGAAATAGTGCTGTTATTCTAGCTCTTCCATATTCCTTTGGCTGAGCTCTTTCACAAATTCATTATGCACGTTATGTATACAATATTTCACTGATGTGAAATTACTATAGGCCAAGCCATATATAATACTAACTTGATACCCATACCACAGTGACGTGCGGTGAGGTTTATGACTGGTGAGGCACTGACACAGTGCTGAGTTTCAAATATTTTTAGACTTGTGGACTTCAACTCCCAGAATTCCACAGCCAGGCATGCTCAGATCCAATTTAAAGCGACAGCATTTGTTTTTCTCCTTTGCTCCTTCTTTCTTTTTCTTCTCCTTCCCCTCCTTCCTCCCTCTCTCCCTTCCTCCCCCTCTCTCAAACACACACACACACACACACACACACACACACAAGTTGGATTGGACTATCTCTCCTACCCCTTCCCTCTTCACTCACTCTCAAACAAACCCCCCCCACACACAAAAGTTGGATTGGATATCTTTTCCAGTGGCTTGAAAGCAGCTCCTCTGCCATCCCCCCCCCCCCATTCCCCTGCTGCCTTTCCCTAACACCTCCACCATTGCAAATGCAGCCTGCTGTCTGGGTGGGAAATACCTGGAACACAATAAAGCCCACCCACCACCTCCTGCTGGCAGGCTGGGGTGAGAGGAGAGGCAGAGATGCCGGAGGGGAGCCGAGCCTTCCAAAAGAAAGAGGCTGGGGGGAAGTGTGTGTACTACAGCATGGCTCTTTGCCTGGCTTCCTGCCTCCTCCTGTGGTCTCCTCAGTGCTCGCTTGTGCTCTCCCTCCCCAAGTGTAGTTTGATTGCAGGTGGAGCCACGTTGCCTTTTCAAACTTGTAATCAGTGAAGCTGGGCTAGATTTTTATATAGTTTTATCCAGCTGTGTGTGTGTGAGAGAGAAATGAATGGGGGCCTGGGGAGGAAGTCACTACACTTGGGGAGGGAGAGCACCAGTGAGGTTAAGCAGAGTCATCCAGGGTGAGGCAGCAACTAGCTCAGCTTTTTCCTTTTACTTTTTTTTTCATGATGAGAGTGGTGAGGCTGTGCCTCACTTGCCTCACCTGACTGCACGTCACTGCCGTACTATATGATAGGCTATGCAGGAGAAATTGGGTTCACAATCCACTGGCTCAGTGGTGGTCGGTGATTGAAACACTAAGGCAATATTGCTCCCACTGCCTTAAGTCTGGAAGCAGTTCCATAGGTGGAAGGCATAGACATGAAAAGAGTTCTTTGCAGGTGGGGAGGGGGAGTAGAACTCCTTAGCATTAGAGCATATTAATTACTGTATAAGAAATACTAATGATCTGATGGTCATTTCGAAAAATTCTTTCTTAGCAAGCACCTAGAAGCCAAGAGGAATATTGCCAAAAGTGTTCGCTCACCAGTGGTGGGATTCAAATAATTTAACAACCGATTCTCTGCCCTAATGACCAGCTGCATAGGCGGGGCTCGGTGGTCATGTGGACGTGGCCAACTCAACGTGACTCACACCGATGGGAGCTGCTTCGCCTTAGTGTTACAATGTAATAAGGGTTAACGGAGAGCAGTTTCTGTAAGCAGGGCAATAGAGATGAGGCTAGAAACAACACCAGAATGTTTCCTTCCTGCTTTCCTTACGGGATTAGCCCTGCAAAGCGGAAAAAACCAAAAGGAGATTTCTTCCAACCGCCGGTTCTCCGAACTGCTTAGAAAGTTAACAACCGGTTCTCCCGAATAGATGCGATCCAGCTGAATCCCACCACTGTCACTCACCCATCTACATAATCAGATTTAGTTGTGAGCGAATACTTTTGGCAATATAGTGTAAGTGCCAAATTTCAAGTTTGTAGGCTTTATGGTTCTGGAGATTTTGTGATGAGTTAGTGGTACTTGGCTTTTATATACATAGATTTTACCTAAGAGTAGAAATTTACATTTTTTTAACATTTTAGACATAGATGTATCTGGTTCTGTTAACTTCCTTCAATTTGTTTATTTATTTTATTATTTTTATCAGACATTCTGGGAAAACATGTGGGACTAAATGAGAAAACCATTTGTATGGAAAGTGAACAAATTCTGCCTGATGGAAGCCCAGTTCGACATTATGATGTCCACAATTTATATGGGTGGTCACAAACTAAGCCTACCTATGAGTAAGTAATCTTTCTCTGAGTAGTAGCAACACTTTAATAGTTATTTAGTAGTAGTTATAGTACAACTGTTATTCCTTTTAATGAGTAGAATTTTAATTCACTAGAATTAATTTGCATGAGAGATTAAAAGTTTATACATTTACAGTATATTAGTTTAATTCATTTTTTTATTGTTTCAGTAAAGAGTTAATATCATTTAAATGATATGTTCTTTAAATTGCTCTGCGAATATTAAAATGCTTTAACATTATAGCTAGCGTTATAGGATGAACTGAAGATTTGTTGAAAAATGATCTGAGTTTTTGAGATTTAATTCATCTGTTCTTAGACCCATCTCTATTACAGAAATCACTGACTATAACTGGCATATCCAAGAATGTAATACTAAGGGCAAGAAGTCATAAATTTTTAATTTTTATATATCTATCCTGCTTTTACTTCAAGGAATTCTTCCATTTAACAAAGTCCAGCAGAAATAGCTTTTCCATAGACCAGATATCAAACAAGTGATCTTAGGTATATTTGTCATTCCTTAATATTATGCTGTATATCATTTTAAAATATAGTCTGGTATCTGAAAATCCCAGAGAACTACTTTCTAAATTTATCAGTTGGATCACTTACATTTATAAGGAGGAAATTGTCTTTAGTTTCCAGTAATGTGCAAAAGTTAGGCTAGGCTATTACTTACTGTTCTTACCAAGCTCCCCAAACACGACAAACTATCTGAAGTTAACTCAAAGATTCCTTTATTAGGAGCACCAGCAGCCCCGGCAAAAAGTTTCTCTCTCACTGAAGGCTAACAAGTCTGTCCGGCAGGGAGATGAATAGTTGTCTGCCACATCTATTCATCTCCACACCCTGCCTTTTATCCCCAGAGCTAGGGTGGGGCTTTGCTAGCAGCAGTGGCTCTTCCATCCCAAGGATCAGCCCATAGATTTCCACTGCTCTCCTCTCCTCTGCCTTCTGAACATCCATGTATCAGACACTGGACCCAGCTATTCCTCCTCTTCCTCATCAGCCACTTCCAGACCTGGGGGCTGTTGACTGAGGGCTGATGGATGGCCCAGGCTCTGCCTCTGTCTGTCTGTCTGTCTGTCTGTCTGTCTGTCTGTCTGTCTGTCTGTCTCTCTCTCTCTCTCTCTCTCTCTCTCCCAGTTCCATTTCCACTTCCCCCTTGGAGCTCTCAGGTTGCCTTGATTGTGATCCTGAGTTCCACGTCTCCTCCTCATCTGGTCAGCTGCTAGAGGGGCCAGTGGCCGACAGGCCACAACACTTACCTACAAAGTTGGCCTAAGATTCTTTGCTGTCTGAGATAATGGGCTGCTGCCATTTCATGGATTGAATATTTCTTTAACACAGAATTCTCTCTTTTGTTTTAAAGTAGCAGACTAGTTAGGAGTAACAAGCCATAATTCCAATTCTACAGTCACAGCATATTGTAGTTGCTTTTTCAAAATAATATATCCTCTGTGGTTTATGGACACGTTCTAGATATGCACAGGGGCAGAGGTAGTATTCAGCAGGTTCTGAGTAGTTTGGAGAACCGGTAACTACCCCCTCTGACTGTCCCTGCCCCCATCTATTCTCTGCCTCCCGAGTCCCAGCTAACTGGGAGAGAATGGGAATTTTGCAGTAACCTTCCCCTGGAGTGGGGAGGGAATGGAGATTTTACAGTATTCTTCCTCTGCCACACCCACTAACCCATGCTCACCAAGCCACACCACACCCACCAACCCATGCCCATAGAACCAGTAGTAAAAAAATTTGAATCCCACCACTGCACATGGGGCAATTGGTTATATTGAAATCTGGGCTTGGCTATTTAACTTGTAATGTTCATTCACTATTTCCTTGTAATAACATTATTAAGAAAGAGAATGTCCCCGTTACCCAATTTAGACATTCCAAAATAAAAAGTTAATTTCCACGAGTAGGTACCACGAGTACCATACAACTTCAACCATCAATAGAAGCTGGGTGCCATGGGGACATTTACCATTCCAGTTTGACTGGCCTTTTATGCTTTGCTGTCTTCTTACTAAATCTGCAAGTATGCTGGGACAGAATATTTATTATTTATTTATTTATTTCTTAGCGCTTATAGACCGCCCCCTCTCCCGAAAGGGACTCGGGGCGGTGTACAGTCCATATCAGAAATACATCATAAATAACTATAAAATTTAGACAATTAAAATTATTAAGTAGATAGATACATAAATAAGAGGAGGATAAAAAGATATACAGAACTGTACTGCTAAGTAAATAATTTAAAATGTACAAAATTTAAAACCCCAATATCCTATAAAATTAAGTATAAAAGAACAATCCCTCTAAAAGCCAGTAAGAGATATGTATGCCAGGAGGTAGACGTAATAATTATGCCAGGCCAGCCAGTCGGAACAGGTGTGTCTTCAATTTCTGTCGGAAGGAGCGGAAGTCGGTGGTGGTTCTAATGTCGGGGGGGAGGTCATTCCAGAGGGTTGGGCCCATCACAGAGAAGGCCCTAGTCCTTGGTGTCGCCCGTTGGCATTGCCTAGTGGACGGCACCAGGAGAAGCCCCTCCCTGTGAGAGCGAATTGGCCGCAGGGATGTGTATTACAAGACCCAGCTATTCACCTAGTTGTGAGTGATTATTGGTACATGTGTCCTGTGTAAAATGTTATGAAGTTGCTGACCTGTTTCTAAAATAAAATGACCGAGCTAATATTTTGAATGCAGCTCAATATGGATGTTTATGCCCATGTCACCAAATTGTCTTGGTGCTTTCAGGTGCAGTTTATTGAGTTTATGAGATGGATTCATTTTGAAGCATAGTCTGCAAAGGCCAACTTGAGACACTCCTGTGTGATGAACCAGCCGTGAACTGTAATAAAAAGGGCTCTGCCATTCATTGATGACATGAAACAATTTTCAACTTCTCAATGTGCCATTAAGAGTGTAGCACAAGGAATTGGAGAAGAAAATAACCTCTTGTTCCAATCTTAGTGTGTGATGGACTGCTTTAATTAAAAAGCTGGTATTGTTTGGCTAGGATTCCATGTAGGATATGCAGAATGATTGTTTTAAATTAAGTGCTCTGTATAATCATTCGTAAATTAATAATCTTAGCAATTCACTTTTTTGAGAGAGGGGCGGTCTAGAAATTGAATAAAGTTAAGTTAAGTTAAAAAAAAAAAAAGCCAAATGTTAAAAAAGGGCAAGAGGGTAGATATAAAGGAAAGAAACAGAGAAATACTAGGGCTTTAGCACTGTATTTTGTCTGTTCCCAAACATCTTTATGACACACCAATTCCTGATTGAGATACTTTGTGTTGGAGAACAATGCCAAATATCTAGGTTGTTTATTTCAATGAACAGAGAAGAGCCTTCCCTCCAAATTAGTCATAATGACCTTTGGATAAGTTTCCTATTGCCATGAAAAAAGAGAGGCGGGAAAAAAATCACAGTGTTCATTTGACTGAACATTGTATCTGGTGGCCTGCTAACATTTCACTGACAATCACAACTTTTACAAAACTGCTGATGAGAAAGGAATGAATTTCAGATTTCCCTATTGCCAGCTAGATTAAATATTAAATGCCATCCGCAAACAATAATTCAGCACTAGATGCAATGATACTTTAAATGAGGCTGAAAGTGAAGGATTAAATTTGGGGTTTGCCTGTGCATTTGCCGTTCCTCCAAAGAATATAGTAATAATAGAGAGAACAAGTGACAAGTTCATCTGACTCTTATTTATTTATGAAATCTTTCCTGATTTATCTTGTCCTTCGCTCCAGGATAAATCCTATTTTGAAACTGCAAAAAATAATATACAAAGGTTAAATTGTCAAACTTTAAAGCAGACCGAGAGTGAGGGAGAGTGCAGAGCTGAAATCACTGAAAGGCCAAATGGATCACCAACACAAAAAAACACTACAGCCTATCAGAAGGAAGGGAGGAAATTAGTCCGATCTTTTTAGATAAAGGTTAAGTAGAGAGCACAGGAAGGCTGGCTCCTGTGCTGTCACCACTTAGCTTCTCTTGCTAGAGAGCCTTATAGGAAGATTTTCAAAGGAAGTAACAAATTTTAGAAAAGTTCAAGTGGGATGGAGATGGGCTTTCATGTATCCCCACTGAAGATGTGACAGTGGTTCACTTTTATCTACACATACACACACACTGAAGATGCGTAATTTAAACCATGGGGATGTAATATGGTCAATCAAAGTATACACTAGACAGAAGTTCATGTGCTTGTGTGGAAGATTCAGAGAGTTGCTCAGTTTTCAAACTTACAATGCCAGCAGTGTTCATCAAGCAAAAGTTACAGAAACAAAACCCTACCACATATATAATAAAATAAAAACATATCTAATTAAAAGAAACCAAAGGTATGTGTACATTTAAGCTAGTTATATGGCTGTCCACCCCACAGATGTGACTTTGGGTGGCATATACAGATTAAAAACTAGGGTCAGAGACTCATCAGAGAAAAGGGAGAAAAAATATTGCAATGGTCAGATACTGCCATAAGAAAGGTTCATCTCCCAAATCTCCTCAGATGACATTGCTTCAGGGAAACGACCATGCCAATTATGTGAGACTTAGTCGGATAGTCAGAAACAGCAGGTCCGACAAATAACTCTGTTCTATACCATACAGACCTTGGTAGGCAATAATAACCACCTTGCTTCATACCCATAAACATATTGGGAGTCAGTCCAATAGTACAGTATAAGTGTACCATGATATGCTCCAAATTACCTGCACTGCCAAATGTGACTATCCTGAACCGAAGTCCAAAACCTCTGCAGAATTCCTGGAAGCCTGGCACTCTGACAAATTGCCCATCAACAGGCACATAGACACAAAAAAGATCTGAATTTTCTAGAAATGCATAACACTTTACATAGCACTGCCCTTGAAGCATATTTGAAAGCTACAACAGGATTCAGGTTATTTGAGGAACCATCTCATCCCAAAGGGACTGGCCTGTCCCACCTGTGCCAGCAGAGGTGGCATGCTACAGGCCCCCTCAACCAGGGAATTTCAGTTGGAAGGATCCAGGAGATGAGCCTTCTCTGCCATGGCTCCTATCCTCTGGAACATCTTACTCCCTGAGGTGAGATCAGCTCCCTGAGGTGAGATCAGCTCCTACCCCTTTGACCTTCCATAAGGACTGAAAACTAGGCTCTGCCAACTTGGTACCCAGTGGAGGAGTATCACACTGTTGATGAATTAAAAGAAAATCCCACCTCCCCACTTATATACAGCTCATTCTTTCTCCATTGTCTAACTGTGACTTTACTTTGGATTGTAATTATACTTGTCGTTGTGTTTAGAAATATTTATCTTTTATTTTTACATTGATTTTCATGTTGAAAGCCACTCGAGTCACTGCAAAGTGAGATGGACAGCCATCAGAACAAACAAACAAATAAATAAATAAATAGACATCTATATTCAAAAGAGACAAGCCAAAAGCAAGCCAGAAGGAAACCATTTCAGCAACCAGCACCTAGATGAGCAAAGATTAACACCAAGATTAACATTAGACCAAAAATCAAGCAGCAAATAATACCCCTATCAAGGAACAGCCAAGGAAGCTAACAGTAAAAAGAACTTCCAATATCATTCCCACTAACACTGATAGGACAAGCTACTAGAACAGGGGTGTCAAACTCACATCATCCCGGCGCCGTCACGTAACGTATTGGGACTTTTTTCCCCTTTGCTATACCGAATGTGGGCAGCATGCGATGCATCTGGCCTGCGGCCTCAGAGTTTGACAGCTCTGCACTAGAAAATAAAACGAGAGCAAAGACCACCTGACAGCACTGATAATGTTACCTTGTTTGGGTAATGAAATGTCTGAAAGAAAACAACCAAACTCAAAGAGCACCAATGACTCCTCAAACATTACCTTGTCTGGAAATCAGGATAATGTTATGTTAGGTATATTGTATGAATGTATGGACTGATAACTTTCTTTTTTATTTTAATTTTTTCATATTGTTTCTCACTCAGTATTGATGAAAGAGAATATTTTCCTAAATTTTTTTCCCAGCAGAATAGAATTTTAGAGGAATTATTATGAGTAGAATTCTATGTTATTCCACTAATTTAGTTACAAGGTGGCTGAGGGCTGTGTGTGAATATCTTTTGCTATATAATCATCTCTCAGCAGTCTGCTTTAATTAAATCCCAAGGGATGATATAATGAAAACATTCCACCAATTGAGCTTTTCTCAAATTGGGAAGCGTAGGCAGTTGAAGAGGATTCAGCATGATAGAAAAATGTTGTCAGAGAAAACAACAACAGGAATAGCACTCTGAATTATCTCCAACAATAAAATCAGTTGAAAAACACTGCAGGAAAAGATTCTGAGAGAAAGAATTTCTCTTACTCATTCTGAGAGAAAGATAGAAATACATAATCTTTGTAGAAGAGAAAAACTCCAGAGACATTGCAAGGCCCAACTGTCTCAGGATTTATGAACATGTCAGCCTATAGGGTAAACTAGACTAAGGATCAATGCCATATAGGTCTAAAACTACTTTAAATAGAATAGCTATAATAGAATCTTGCAAATGTGTGCGCGCTACTGTCTCCATCACTTTTATCAGTGTGTGAATTAGGGTGGAACCTGTGTGAGCTGGTTTCTCAATTTCTTAGAATAGGTTTAATCCATACTTGTTTGATCATTCCCTAAGGTGACCAGATTTTAACATTGGTAAAGCGGGACACCATTGACTTGGGGGGGGGGGAGAGAGCTCTTGATTAAAAATTTGGTCTATATCCTTGCACCCCTAACCCTTTAGGGGAAAAACCCCAGGGGTCTTCAAACCTGACAGCTTTAAGACTTGTGGACTTCAACTCCCAGAATTCCTCCTCCAGTCATGTTGCGGCGACATCATCTGCGCGGATCTGCTCCATCTTCGTTTTTTTTCACTGGGGGCAGGGCTGCCGCTGAAGATGCCGACAAGCCTCTGCCGCCACCAGAATAACTGCTGCTGCCTCCTCCTCCTCCTCCAACAGCACCACCACATTTGCTGCCCGGCGCTGCGGCTGAGGTGAAGCTGCCAAAGCTCCCGCTGGCACCTCTGCCCATGGCAGCGGTGGCAGCGCCACCCCCTCCGCTCGGAGCACCTGAGCTGGGCCCCGCGTTATCCCTGCCATCTCCTCCTCCGCCGCCATGCTTTTGAGAAGCCATGAGGCATTTTTTCCTGCTCCCGCCCCATCTGCCGCCTTCCTACTGGCTCCCACAGCCTCAGGGCTCCTCAAAAGCACGGTGGAGGAGGAGGGGGCAGGGGTAACGCAGGACCCAGCTCAGGTGCTCCAAGCTGAGGGGGAGGCGCCGCTGCCACGGGCAGGGGCACCAGCGGGAGCTTTGGCGGCTTCACCTCAGCTGCAGTGCTGGGCAGCAAATGTGGTGGTGCTGTTGGAGGAGGAGGAGGAGGAGGAGGAGGAGGAGGAGGAGGAGGAGGAGGAGGAGGAGGAGGCAGCAGCAGTTATTCTAGTGGCGGCAGGGGCTTTGGGAGTTCACTTCAGCCGCAGCACCAGGTGCAAGCGGCTAGGACTGGCTGCCCACAAAGGACCTCCCCAAGCTTGCTTTGGTGAACATGGGTCGACTGGCAATAGTTTGAGCGGGCGCGGCCGGTGCAAACTACCGTCAGTCGCCTCGCGCTCATCAAAACAAGTCCGGGGAGGTCCTTTGCGGGCTGCCAGTTCTAGCCGCCTGCAAAGGACCTCCCCAGCTTCCGGAGCCTGTGACAGTAGAAATCACCACACGGCAGTTGCAAACTGCTGCACGGTGTTTTCTTGCCACATGCGCGGCTGCTCACCTTACCAAAAATCAGGACTTTTTTAAAACGCCGCGGGACATGGGACAAATTATTAAAAATCATGACTGTCCCTCCAAAAGCGGGACATCTGGTCACCTTATCATCCCTTATCTTTCCTCTGTCTCTCGTTCAGTTTCTATCCGTTCTGTGTGGCCTCTACATCAAATCCCATATTGCAACAGAGAAATTACTGTGATCAGTTTTTTAACTCAAAGTTAGGGAAGTAGTATACAGAACAAAAGAATATCTTTTCCTTTATTCAAATACCTGATTTGCAGACATTTAGAACTTAAAATTTTGAAATTTAAAAGTTAAAATTTAAAATATTTTATGAATTCTATCTCCATGTTCCTATTAACAATTGTTGTATGCCTGTATTTAAAAATCTTGATGCACCCTTGATGCAATGGTCTTCACTATTTTTGTTTCTAAATATATATCATGGTTTTTAATGACTCACCTTAAATGTTGGTTCATTCCTGTTATTAGGGCTCTGCATAGTATCACAGGGGAACGTGGCATTGTCATTTCTCGTTCAACATATCCATCGAGTGGCAAATGGGCAGGACATTGGTTAGGTGATAATGTTTCAAAATGGGATCAACTTTACAAATCCATAATTGGTAAGTGAAACCTTAATTGCATGCAGTTAGTAGGTTTTACTTAAACAAATATAATTCCTATCTTTTATAAAACTTTAATTAACAGACACACAATATCAGTAGTAAAAAGTTGCTTTTAATACCTATCTACCCACTTTTGCAATGGACTACATACATTTTTGTAGTCATCAGATTTATTTATGTGCTCCACTTCAGGATATATCAGCAACATATAATTAATGACATAGGCTGTTTTCGAATGTTAAGAAATAAAAATCATGAAAAATGCTAATCAGGAACATTTAACCTTCTCGATTCCTTAGGAATTAAACTTCAGTATTAATACATTGAAAACTTAACAATTGTATTTTTGCCACCTTATATTTTCTTCCAGATGAGCACAATAACTATGCATTGAAAGTATTGCATGTGAAAATAAAAATTTTCATACTCCATAACACTATTCTTATGGCCATTAGCACATAAAGTATTTTCCTTCCTCATTATACCATTATATCATGTACTTAATACATGATTAATTTATTTCAATGAGTCCAATTAAAGAAAACATTCAGATTGCAATTCTTTGGAATTTGCATGTGTTGTTACTGTATTCTTCTACATTTATTTATTTATTTATTTATTTATTTATTTATTTATTTATTTATTTATTTATTTATTTATTTATTTATTTATTTATTTATTTATTTATTTATTTATTTATTTATTTATTTATTTATTTATTTATTTATTTATTTATTTATTTATTTATTTATTTATTTATTTATTTATTTATTTATTTATTTATTTATTTATTTATTTATTTATTTGGATTTATAGACCGCCCCCTCTCCCAAAAAGGGACTCGGGGCGGTGTACAGTCAATGAAACACAGATAAAATACATAAATAACAATATAAATAATATGTAAGCAATTAAATACTTGAGCATTTGAGTGGAGAAGGTGAGACTGTACAAAGAAATAAATATAGTATAAAAGCCCTAAAACATCCCAATTAAAATACTCAAACCCATTTAAAATATATCCCCGGGAGGTAAGACTAAGAGTGAAATATGTCCCTGAATAAATAGCAATAGCAATAGCACTTAGACCTAATTCCACTTCATAGTGCTTTACAGCTCTCTCTAAGCAGTTTACAGAATAAGCATATTGCTCCCAATAATCTGGGTCCTTATTTTACCAACCTCGGAAGGATGGAAGGATAAGTCAACCTTGAGCGTGTCAGGATCGAACTCCTGGCATTAGGCAGTGAATTAGCCTGCAATACGGCATTCCAGCCATGTACCACCACAGTTCTTAAGTAATTCTTCTTGCATTGTACCTTCATTAATAAACTTGCAAATAGGTTTTTATCCATTGATAGATCATTTTTCTTGTAAGAAAAAAATCTATAAAGTAATATTAAATTTAATTTAATTTTTTAAGTGCATAATAATTCTAGCTTGAAACATATCTCGAATTTGGGGGCAATCCTTCTAGTCTAACTATATTCTGGGAAAAAAGCAGATGGATTTAGGTTTTTCTGTAAATTCCCAGTTTCCAATTCTATATAATATGTGTAACGGTTTTTAATGTGAAACATGAAACTTAATAAAATGGATGCAAAAACTGTTACATAATTCATTATAATCTACCAATATATCCTCCTGACCATATCATATTGCTGTTAGAATTAAAAGTTCATTGAACATCTTGAATATATTATAAAATTGCGTATTAAAACACATACTACAGAAAGTTACATATATAAAATGTGTAAAGATAAAGGTAAAGGTTCCCCGTGCACATATGTGCTAGTCATTTCTGACTCTAGGGGGTGGTGCTCATCTCCATTTCAAAGATGAAGCGACAGCGCTGTCCGAAGACGTCTCCATGGTCATGTGGCTGGCATAAACTTCGAAGGCGCATGGAATACTGTTACCTTCCCACCAAAGGTGGTTCCTATTTTTCTACTTGCATTTTTACATGCTTTTGAACTGCTAGGTTGGCAGAAGCTGGGACAAGTAACAGGAGCTCACTCGTTACACAGTGCTAGGGATTCGAACCGCCAAACTGCCAATCTTTCTGATCGACAAACTCAGCATTTTAGCCACTGAGCCACTGTGTTCCTTATAAAATGTGTACATTGAGATAATTATACTACAGATAAAGTTTATTACAGAAAACTACACTGGAACACAAATGGTTTTTTTTAATAACTTGTGGAAGATTGAGTAGAACCAATGAATACCTATAATTTTAATAATGACTGGCTTTAGACTGATACATGTACCCATCAATTAAAACCAAAACAAAATCCCTAATATCCTACAAGAGGTTTAATATAGTGATTATTAAAAGATAAATCATTTGCTAAAATAGCATGCTACTTTTTTTCAGGTATGATGGAATTTAGCCTTTTTGGAATATCCTACGTAAGTTTAATTCACAATAATTTCAATTGTTTCTTTATATTGCTTTGAAAATGTGAGAGTGATATTTAAATATTTTTATTATGTACAGACTGGAGCAGACATCTGTGGCTTCAATGACAATACAACATATGAAATGTGTGCTCGTTGGATGCAGTTGGGTGCCTTTTACCCATATGCCAGAAATCACAATGGCATTGGATTTATAGTAAGTGTAGAAAATGTGGTTTTTAGAATTGACATTTCCTAACATGGTAAAAATTTCCTTCAGCAGAACCTCTGGTTCATGCTTTAAAATGCTATAGCTGTATCAAGCAATGATTCATGTTTTTGTCTTTCCCATTAGAAGTGATAACACAAGAAAATGCTGAACAAAAAGTAATAACTGTGATTGGTTTAGTAAGATCTGCAACTAAATCAGGGACTCTGTCTAGCTTAATTCTAATGCAAAGCCTCAGCTCACCCTAAATAGGGGTAACAGCCTACACAGCTGCTCCATCCTATTACATTTTGTTAGAATGTGTCATCTGCATCTTCTTGAACTATATGAGAGATAATATTGGTTCCCAAACCTTTACATATGAGTAGTGCATGATATTAACCAGTGTTAATATGGACAAACTTCCTTAAAAATGCTACAACTAAGTAAAGCTAATAATTCATGCCAGTTAATCAACTTCTGATCTTGGAAAGAGATTTCCCAGAATGGAAATTCTGTTGTTTGGAAGAAGTAAGTGGCACACTAAAAGGAAAAAAAAAAGTGGAGTAAGCTTCTCTCTGTTGGAAGGACATCTCTCTGCACATACAAAGCCAAGGGAGGCAATTCTGGATCAGAATAAAATTAAGACACTAGAGTTATGTAAAACAACTAAAATTTCCTCCAGCAAAGTGATTTATTCAATGAAGGTTATCTGATTTGCTTTGCTAAAACTAAGAAGCTACCCAATTTGCCATGGTAAAGCAATTTGGGTAGCCTCAAACTACTTTGGATCATTGATGCAGTAAAAAAAAAAAAACAATTTCTCAGCCTTCTCTGGAAAAATTCACCAAAGTACTTCAAGTTCTGGCAGCTTCAAGATAGCCTATAGCATGTGCCAAAGTCACTTAGCCTGGAAGACCTTTGTGTGAGCGGACAGTTCAAGTTGGGTGATCCTCAAACAGTTTCTCTGGTTATCATCTGTGATTGTGAATGATGGTGATAGACAAATCACTGGTTAGTTTTCCTTTACCTGCCCATATCCACTGGCCAAATAAGTTTCTCTTGTTCAATTGTACATTTGCTGTTTTAGCTTGTTTGTTCTGCTCTTGTGGTGGTGGGAGGGAAGTGCCAAAATGGGAACAAACAATTGAAGATATTAAATCTAGTACCCAGTGCAGGACTCTAAACTCAAGACACTCTGGATAGATGGCAGTCTACTTTCAATCCAAAAGCATCAGGGTACACAGCATATCTCTCAGTAATTGATTTCATTGTTAAGCTACACTTCCATATAAAAGTTCCCCTCAAAAAACATTTAATTAAGGAAGTAGGTGAAACTATTGAATCTTAAGGATTGATATAAGGACATGATTGATTGACATGATGAGATATAGTTATCCTTGAGAAAAGTAGGTTGAAGGTATCTATGATAGCACTCTTCAAATACTCAATGTCAATAGAGGAAGGTTAAGATATGTTTTCCTTTGTTTCAAAGTGCAGGATGCAGAATAATGGATTTTTATCAAAACTAAGACTAATTCAGATTAAATGTTAGATCCTAACAGTAAGGGTGACAGTAGACTGTTATTCAGAGAGATTACATCTTGGATAATATGTTGACTGTTTGTGGTTGTGGTTGATACTAAAGTATTGAGGATATTAAAACCTGAAAGTGACTCTGAGGAGACCACAGGAATGGAATGGAATATTACATCCAGTTCTGATCACCACAATAGAAAAAAGATGTTTAAACTTTGGAAAGAGTGCAGAGAAGAGCAACAGGGATGGTTAGGGGGCTGGAGACTAAAACTTATGAAGAATGGTTGCAGGAATTGGTTATGTCTTGTCTAGAGAAAAGAAGGACTAGGGGTGACAGGATAGCAGTGTTCCAATATTTATGAAATTCGCAGTCATCCAGGTCACAATGTCCCAAAGATGCTTTTTAAAAAGGCAATTGTACTTTGTTTTTCCTTGAAAACATTTTGCTTTCAAGGAACTGCTCATCCAAGAAGAAATGTGAATGAGAAGCGAAAATCCAAGTGAAGAAGGAAAAACAAAGTCCAATTGCCTCTTGAAAAAGCACCTTTAGGACAGTGTTCCAATATAGGTCAAATATATTTTTTCTCCCTTTCTCAAATAATTAGAACCAGGGAACAGCCAAGTAAATGGATTTGGGGAGGGGCAGTATTTATTTGTGGAATGCATACAATAATTAGCCCATGGAATTTATTGCTACACAATAAAGTTGCAATGAGAGTGTCTACCCTGGATTTTTTAAATATATAATTCAATTTTTACTAAAGAAAAATTAAACAATAGAAACCTATAATAGATAAAAACCAAAATACATCTATCTAAAATGACAAAATGTACCATCTTGTTGTTGATACTTCCAACATAAATTGAGGTGGCTTTATACATTCTAGACAATTTCTAAGATGACATATGCCACTTTTTTCTATCAGTTATTTTTGCTCTGCCATCTTTATATTTTTCCTAACATTTTCTTTTCTTTTCTCACCTACTGCACCCAAATCCTTTAAGTTTTACATTATTACTTTTATTCCAAGAGACTTTCCCAAAATTATTACCAAATCATTGGCAAATACCTGTAATTTAAGGCTGGTAGTATTCAATATTCATTGCTCAGTATTGTAATATTGATACTTCATTTTCTGCAAATACCAATTGCAGAAGAATTTGTCTCTATTTTCTGCTGTGAGGATTCCCAAGCCATCTGATTGGCCACTGTAAGAAACAAAATGCTGAGTAAAAAGGCATATGGCCAACCGATCATGTTCTTATGATGGACTCTGGTTAATTGGATATGTTCAGATGGAAGTTGATTTGAATGACCAAAGACTCATTCAAACTATATGGTTCTATAAATCTTAGGGTCTGCTAGAAATGCAGTGCTGATTTAAATCTGCAAAAATAAGAAGTTATGTTCCACACATTAATCCCCTAGTTATTTATAACAAAAGCGGCAAAAAAGAAAGCGAGTTGGAGATAAATCTCATAAATAGGCAGAGAAATTAACCGATCTGGCCTCTGCTGGCTGCTGTATTCCAAAAGGTCTCTGTCCTCCAAAGTGGAGAACAGCAAGGTTAGAAATATATTGTAGAAAATAGGCTAACGCAGTGAGTGGAAAATAAATTAAGGAGGAAACAACACTTGCATACTTAATAAGGCTAGTGAAGAAAGATCTAGTTTTATTGCATTTTGATAAAGGACCAGAAATTCTGTCCTGCCAAATTTTAAATATTTACTGCTGAATTTAGGTGGACAGAACTGTGAAGTGATAACTGCTAGTCCACCATTCAATGTATTGCACAGTTTTTCTTTATGAGATAGATTTTGTTCTATTTACATATTCTTCCCCACTAATTTGTCATCTGTGAATGGTAAATTTTCTATCAAATGTATATTCTTCAGTGTAACGAAGACTGTGTTTTGCCTCATTTTTGATGTCCCCTTATCATGAGTCTATGCAGGGGTGGGCTTCAAAAATTGCAGCAATTGGTTTGCTGCCCCATTGCTGGCTGGGCGTGGCCATGATGGGCAAAGCCTAGTTGGCCTCCTGCACCACAGCTGGGGCAGGGTGTTTTTCGCCATCCCCAGGCTCCAGAGACTTTTCTCAAGCCTCTGGGAGGGCAGAAACTGCTTCCCCTGGGCTCCAGAGGCCAGAAACAGGATTGTTTCCAGACTTCTGGAACCTCCAGTAGTCCTGTTTTCCTCCCTTCCCAAGCCTCCATGCCCTGCACTTACCTGGCATGATGAACTGGCTGTGTGGAGGCTCCTGGGAGGGTTGTAGTGAGAGGGGTGGGTGTGGCCAGCCAGGTTTGCCATTTGGGGGTTTGACAAACTGGGCAGAATCCTAGCTAGAGGCTCACCCAAATCTGGGTGAACCCCCAGCAGCCCACTACTGGCCTATGTATTTGTGTTGGTCTGCATGTCCAGAAAACACAACATAGGCTGCATAAACTACATTCTTGGTCACATGGCTAGGAGAGATGGTAGAGGAAAGGAGATTGGGACAATTGCCACTACTTATTACTGCCCCTCTTTCTCTCCCGTAAAGATGGGGATTTGATCTCAGGTGTTTGTTTGTTTGTTTTTAATCCCTTAACCAAATATGGTACATACACAATTTTTCTGGATTCTCCCCTATTCCAAATTTGGTATTTTGGAAAATTACCCTGAAGATTGGCAAACAGAAACGGTCTTGAGCACTTTTACATAATTCATTCCACCAGCCCATTGGTTTGAAAGAACAAAAAGAAACGGTTCAGTTTTTAAAGAAATTAGAAACATATTTTAAGTCCACAATAGACAGTAAGTGGCTCAGACAGACATCTCCCTAGTTCACAGGAGTCTACAAAAGTGGAGAAAATGTGGTACAATCAGATATGCAAGATTATGTTATACCAAATCTAAATCAAAATAGTTTTTACTTTCTGGTGGCGTTGATTTTTTGGTCTGGTATTCCTAAGTGGGACTGACATCCATCTAGAAAATACAAGTATATTATTCTAATTTTTCCCCTAATGCTTTCTATGAAGGTAAAAAAATAGCAAAGAAATGTGGATATAGCAGCAGAGTGACAATTTTTGAAAATCTAACTATTATATTTATTTGAAATTTTAGAGGCAAGATCCTGTAGCTTTTGATAAGAAATTTGAAGACATATCCAGGAACGTGCTCAATACCAGATATACTTTGCTTCCATATCTGTACACACTAATGTACGAGGCCCATGCCCATGGTAGCACTGTTGTGCGCCCTTTACTTCATGAGTAAGTATTGAATATTCTTCAATACTCATTTCAGGTAGAAAATGAAAATCCTTCTGTCATCTTGAAATTGTTCTGGTTCTTTTTTAGTTTATAAAAACTGAAGGTGTGTGTGTGTTTGTGTGTGTGCGTGCATGTGTTTGTATGTGTGTGTGTCCCATTCACCATCTTCAGGCTGGTGCCTTCGGCTTCATGCTTGTGCAAGCAAAGCGTGATCGGAGCTGCCGTCTTTCTATTGGTGTGTGTGTGGAGTGCTGGCTTTGTTGCTGTAAGCGGGTTGGTTGGCTGTGTTGTCATCTCTTGATTAGTTGATGGAGTTGATGTACGCAGATAAGTCGACTAGTTGGCATATACTTATACTTACTTATTAGTTATTCCATCAATTATAGGAATACTCAGTATCAAATCCTTCTTATGACTGCACAGAGAATTGCTATTTATAAAAACTATCTCACTAAAGTTATTTATTTTTTCTTCAACAGAAGAAGCTGAGATGAGCTCCTTCTTTGAACTGCATTTTTCTGGGGCAAAAAATATTATACAGTTTCTATGTTACGTTATAATAGAAACAAAATACAATTAAACACAATTAAATATCTAAACATATACTATTAATGAATGTAAATTCTTATATTTTTTATTTAAAAGAAATAAAAAGAAGCCCAAAGTTTGAATATCATTTTCATTCATACTGATTGATATGATACAATGAATTATTATTGTGTGACACTCAATAGGAAAATTTTCTCTCATTGAAGAATCATCAATAGGTGACTTTTAATTAATTAAGGGGATGTGAGCTTTCAAAGCTTAGTTTTTGCTTGCAATAAAATAACAAGTGAATATGTCCTTTTAAAAAAGGAAAATGTGTCCTTCCTTCTTAAAAACAAACCCTCAAAAGATTGGAAATTTAATCTCAAGAGCAGTTACATTTCCCAACATTTAGAACAGTCTTTTCAAACCAAGTATACTATGTAATTGCATTTTTGGCACACCACCAGGTATTTGATTTTTAAAGAAGCATAATGCTCTTATCACTCTAGATCAGATGTTTAATCAGAATATACTGATAGTTTTGGATAACTTCTGGTTAAGTTAATGATGGAGGAAGAGGAGGAGGAGGAGGAGGAGGAGGAGGAGGAGGAGGAGGAGGGGGAGGGGGAGGGGGAGGGGGAGGGGGAGGGGGAGGGGGAGGAGGAGGAGGAGATGATTAAGATTTTTGTAGATAAAAAGCAGAGCCAAAACCTGAAACCAGCCCAACCCTGCTCTACATAATGATTCATTATACTACTTTTAGATTTACAGATGATAAAGCAACATGGAGCATACATGAGCAGTTTCTTTGGGGACCTGCATTGCTCATTAGTCCTGCACTACATGAAGTAAGTTGAGAGAGAAAAACAAAAAGTAAAGATGTGTAAACATATTTTTCTTCAAAAAGAACCATTCATATTTTAATTAATATTAATACATATATTTAAATGTAGAATGTTACAGAAGTGGAAGCTTACTTTCCAGATGCCCGATGGTATGATTATTACACAGTAAGTAATATATCTCTTTTTCTTCCTTTTACCTGTCTTATTCCTCTAAATTTTAGGACAAACTTCTTTAGTTGTTAAGTTTCTATGCTTTATTCTAGCCTCAAATTTCAGTCGAATTCAAGAATAAGACTGATGAAAAAAATATGAGGAGCACATAGCTAAATGTTGTTGCTAATTACGAAGTCGTGTCTGACCCATTGCGACTCCATGGCCAATCCTGTCCTCTACCATCCTCTGGAATCCATTTAAGCTCATGCCTACTGCTTCGGTGACTCCATCCAGCCACCACATTCTCTGTCGTCCCCTTCTTCTTTTGCCCTCAATCTTTCCCAGCATTAGGCTCTTCTCCAGTGAGTCCTTCCTTCTCATTAGGTGGCCAAAGTATTTGAGTTTCATCTTCAGGATCTGGCCTTCTGAAGAGCAGTCAGGGTTGATCTCCTCTAGGACTGACCGGTTTGATTGCTTTGCAGTCCAAGGGACTCGCAGGAGTCTTCTCCAGCTCCATTAGTTCAAAGGCCTCAATTCTTTGGCACTCAGCCTTTTTTATGGTCCAACTTTCACTGAGCTAAATACTTATGAGAATTTGAATCAAATGTTAGTGAAAGCAGCCAAAGAAACTTTGAGTTATCCAATAAATGTAGAAGAGAGTGTGACTTTTGGGGAGATGGGGAGAAGAACATGGAAAATATTGTCTTCTTTACAAATAGGAAGAAGACATCAGCACAAGGCAACAGCAGAGAATATTGCCAACTCCTCTTGATCACATCAACCTTCATTTCAGAGGTGGCTATATTATTCCATGGCAGCTACCTGGTTTAAACACCAACATCAGGTAAGCAACATGTCACAATATTGGTAACTTCTTCATGAATTTTGTATTGAGAAGTTGCTTTTTTGTTTTTGCATAAAAACAAAACATTTAAAAATATACAAAATAAATATTATAAACTATGTAATTATGTTATAATTGTTCACTGCCCAGAATCATAGGGTTGTGATAAGCAGTTATAGAAATAGATAGCTAGATGATAGATGATAGCTAGATAGATAGATGATAGATAGGTATGTATGTATGTATGTATGTATGTATGTAGGTAGGTAGGTAGGTTGGTAGGTAGGTAGGTAGGTAGGTAGGTAGGTAGGTAGGTAGGTAGATAGATAGATAGATAGATAGATAGATAGATAGATAGATAGATAGATAGATAGATAGATAGATAGATAGATAGATAGATAGATAGATATTATATCTTCTCTAAGTGTGGCTAGACAACAGACTCTTATGAAAACAGCGTACTCTAACTCAAGTTAGAACAATGATGGAACTAAATCATCTTTCTTTTTTATTTTTATTTCTCTTCTTTTCTTTTTTCTTTTTAGTCGAAAAAAATCAATGGGACTTACAGTTGCTTTGGATGATAATGGGGCTGCTCAAGGACTTCTTTACTGGGATGATGGAACAACAATTGGTAAGTATAACCTTGATAGAGTAATCAATAAATTTAATTGGCTTCCAATATATATCACTCCCCATAGAATGCAAAGACACATTGAAGATAATACTGAATTATAACACTGTTAGGGTGTTTAACTGTATAATGCACATTATTGAAAAGAGTACATAACTTGAAAAAATATGTGGTTAATCCTAGGACAAGTAAATATTTTGTAATTTAAAGCATCATTTTCCCATGGTTTTCAAGAACTCTAGAAGACAATTCCAGAATGTAGGGCCTAAATTTTTGTCCCTTCAACAAATAGTTGTATTAATCTGTTGGAGGTTTACCTTTTTCTTTTAGCTTTCTTGTAGCAGCAAATACGTGGAAATTTTTTCCAATGAAAATTTAATTTTCCTCCAATTTTAGTAATGAATTCTGTTGCCTAGCTATACTTAACATAAACATGTACAAGTATTTCCATTACAAATTCACGCTTTGCTCCCTATTTATTTGGTTACTTGTTTGTTGCTGTTAGGAAATTACTCTGCCTACATGTGCATTTATATAACTGGATAACACTGCACATAACATTTTCCATGGATTTTCTTACTGAGTTCCTGGGTTTCTTAGTAAAACTGATTTCTATATCCATTTTAACATTGTTTCAGGCATTGTTGATGGTCTCATCTCATTGGACTTTGTAAAGAATAGATTGAATGCTAACAAAGGAGATAGTTGTTGATTTTAAAAAGAGCCAGCATAGTCACACTCCACTTTGTATGAAGGCTGTCATTGTGGAGGTGGTCAATAGTATTAAGTATCTGCATATTTAATGCAGATAACTAGCAATCTGCAGATAACTATCTGACTTGGTCTCTTCATATGTTATCTTTTGTGGTGTGCAAACCAGGGTTTGCATTTCCTGCATAGGATGAGGAGAGCCCATCTTTCTCCTTCTGTTCTGACCACTTTTTACAGAGGCACAATTGAGAGCATTTTAACAAACTGCATCACTGTTTGGTTTGGTGGCAGAGTGCCTCAGATAGAAAGTCCATACAGAGAGTGGTAAGAACAGCTGAGAAGGTTATAGGAAGCCCACTTCCCTTTATTCCTTATAAACAATATGTGCTTACAACTCGAAGCATTGTTAGAAACCCCACACACCCACTTAATGGCCTGATTCTGTTGCTTCTCTTTGGGAGGAGGTTTCACAGTATCTAAAGCAGGACTACTAGATTATGTAACAGCTTTGTTCTTTGTGCCATCCTTCTGGTAAACTTGCAAGATTCCCCTCCCCCCCACCACATATATGTATGCATTCATAGACTGTGTTGTTTCTCTGGGTCATATATACATGTGGGTATATACATAAAGGTTATATTTTGAAAATGCAACAAAATTTTATTTTAATGTATGCTGATTAAGGTACATTTAAAGTGACTGTTAAGTCCTCGAAGCTCTGACGCCATTGATTATCATTGCCGGTCCCTGATTGGTTGAGATGCGAGCAGCCAGCTGGCGGGAGAATGCAGCCATTCTATTGGTTCAGCATCTGACAGCTCTAGTATAAAAGGGGCTGTCAGCTGTCAAATGCTGCTGTTTGCTGGGTGGAGGTTTGCCTTACATTTTGCGGTGTTATACTGTTAATAAAGGTTGTGTTAGCTTCAACCTGCCTTGCCTCAGTTCCTGTCTGCCTCGTTCTCCCTACAGAACAGTGACAATAAATTATTCTATTCTATTCTATTAATTCCTTCCTTCCCTTCTTTTTCCTTCTCTATTCCTTTTCTTTTTTTCTTCTTCTTTCCCCTCTTTCCTTATTTTTCCTTCCTTGATCTCTTCCCATCTTCCCTTCTTTTTCTTTGTCTTTTCCTTTCTCCTTCCCTGTCCTTTCTTGCATGATTAAATGCAAAACAGGAAACATTTCCCCCTTAGTTTTGTTTTTAGTTTGTTTTGTTAGCTCTCTGTCACTTAAAATGGCACTCGGGATCCAGTCCCCGGGCTTTGAGTTTGACACCCCTGATTTAGCACATTCAAAAACTGCCTCTACTTGACTGTGTTAGCAGCCAATTAGTTAGACACAACTAATACTAGGACTGCCATTGGATATTATCTGATATGCATGCATTTTTCTAAAGGACAGATTTGTCTTATCTTGTGCTTGGAATACTTTGTCAGATGGCAATGAAACTATCTCAAGGTTAAGGAATGCATTTCTTTATTTTAATTTTTTAATTTTTAATTTTATTTTATATTTTTTATTATATACTTTATTTTTTAGTGTGTTTTGTTGTAAACTACTCAAACAGTTTGGCTACTGAGCAGTTGAAATATTGAATGAATAAATGAATGAAATGGTGGGAAACAGCATGTCAGAAAAATGGATAATACAATAGTCATATATTACAATTCTTTTATTACAGATGCCTATGAGAAAGGACTTTACCTCTTACACACATTTAATGTCAGTCAGGTATGTACATTTTCTAAGCATTATTTCCTGATTGAATGAACCAATACAGGTAGTCCTCAACTTACAACGGTTCATTTGGTGACCATTTGTAGGTACAATGGCACAGAAAAAAGTGGTTTATGACTGTTTTTCACACTTACAACCATTACAGCTTCCTCATGGTCACATGATCAAAATTTGGACGCTTGGCAACTGATTCATAATTATGATGGTTGCAGTATCTTGGGTCATGCAATCACCATTTGAGACTTTCTGACAAGCAAAGTCAATGAGGGATCCAGATTCACTTAACCATATTACTAACTTAACAATTGCAGTTATTCGCTTAACAACTGTGACAAGAAAAGTTGTAAAATGGGGCAAATGTCTTAGTTAGCAACAGAAAATTTTAAGTTCAATTGTGATCAAGGACTACCTGTTCAGAGAAATCAATTATGCTTCTATGTAAGCCCTCCAGATGCAAACAAATATCATCAAAATGGCTTTTTGAATCAATTACTTGCCAATAACATGTGTACATGCCTGTGTATGATACAGAGACCAAAAGACAGAAAGAGGAGAAGACGAAGCAAAATGTGTTTGGAGAGAGGAGGGAGGGAGGGAGGGAGAGAGAGAGAGGGAGGAGAGGGAAAGAGAGAGGGGGAGAGAGAGAGAGGGAGTGGGAGAGAGAGACAGAGAGTGGGAGAGGGAAGGAAGGATAAAGAAAGGGAGGGGAAGGGGGAGAGAAACAGAGAGAGAGGGAAAGGAAGGGATAAATTGATGGTGGGAGAGAGGGAGAGAGAATGTTGCAATTTTTTTCTCTCAGATTACTTTCATCCTTGCTATAGTCTCATTCTCATAAATTTTCAAGCCCTACAAAATGTAGTCCTTTTTAGAGCTCATTCCATAGCCATACAAATCATTTGTACACCCCATTTTTCCTGTCCCACCATTAGATGGAATTAATTTCAGGAAGGGACTCATAAGTGTTTAACAAAATATAGGTGTAAGATGCCAAATAGTAACATCTGTGTAACCAGAGTTAGTTGAATAAGAAAACTACAAGTGAAACAAGCAAGGAACTGAGTACCTTTAAACATGAATGTATTCCTTGTCAAGGGGAGGGGGGTTAGGGGATTATTGTTTTTTACTTTTTGTGCATTGCGTTTTTATTTTTGTAAGCCACCCAGAGTCATTGAGAGTGAGTGGGTGGCCATATAAATTCTCTTAAACAAACCAATTCTCTTAAACAAACAAATGGAAAATACTTGCTGATACAAATCTTACCTGCTTTCTGGAGTCCTTTTCTTTAGCCTGCAGGACTTGTGTTCCATAAAAATCAATGAGTTTCAAATTTGTGTAATAGCTATTTGCATGGCAAAATAATTTTTGTTTGTTTTGGATAGTAAATATTATTATGTCATTATATATATATATATATATATATATATATATATATATATATATATATATATATATATATATATATATATATATATATATATATATATATATATATATATATATATATATATATATATATATATATATATATATATATATATATATATATATATATATATACACATACCCTTGGGACAGTGCTATTAGGGTAGAAAGAATAATGAAATTCTTATTTCAAGATATTTTCTGAGAATGCTATTTTTTTTCCATTTAATTTGATCCATTTGTTGACACAGAACATTAAATTTAGAAAAGAATACTTTTCAATGATGTCTATTATCATTCAGAGATAAGTGAATGACTGCTTCTTCTCGTAATAGTGAGAAAGATCTTTGCTTTCCAGTGTTCTCCAAAGAAGTCTTGAAATATTACAAAAATTTGAATTACTCCAAATGTCTCTTTATCAACTTTCCAGTGTTTAAAGCCTTCCTAATCACGATTTTGTCCCTTTCCTGTCTCAAAGCATATGCATTTAATGGGTTATTTTCTTTCAAACTACAGTTGAAGAAGGCTTGATTTTGCTACTGTAGAGCTTTCGGGCTAAATTTAGATTTTCCAATCTGATGTAACTGGAAGATCCGTTTGAGGCTTTCAAGTTAAATTTAGACTCATGGTATAGTTCTGCAATGTGACGTACCTAAAAAAAAAATCTTATGTCCTCTTGAAGATTGGGTGTGGGAGATGTATTTGAGAATGGGCTGTGTTTACTTACAGGTTCAATCAAGGTTCAAAATGATGTGGGTTCGGATAATAAATATACAGGTTATCCTCAAATTTCAACCATTCATTTAGTGACTGTTCATAGTTACAATGGCAGTAAATTAAAAAATGATGCGTGACGATTTTTATCTAGATTGGATTTGGTATTTTTGTTCACTTATTTATTACATTTATATTTTATATTTATATTCTGGCATTTTTATCCACCTACTGCATTATTATGTGCACAATAATATTGTAATCACAGTGCCAATTCTTTTGGTGATATGGCCTTCATAAGCTAGGGTGTCATGTTACTACTGTTGCCTTCAAGTCAGTATTGACTCTTAGCCACTTGGACAAGTCCCTGCAGTTTTTCTTGGCAAGAATTTTGAGATGGTTTACTGTTATCTCCTTCCTAGGACTATGAGAAAGTGACTGGTCCAAGGTCATCCATCTGGTTTTGGGCTTGAGGCTAGAGCTCTTTCCAGGAACTAGCCTTATCTCATATCCCCTATACCAAACAGGCTTTACTGTTTTAATTGAAGTCTTCAAATTATTAATTTGATCAAACAAGTAACATATTATTTCACATATGATTGAGGAATGAACAAAATAGATAAAGATTAATTAATTTATCACCTAAGTGATCTTGCTGAAAGTTTCAGTGATACAGATTTTTTTTAAACTGATGATTTAGTAATATAATGCAATTACAGAGCTACTTGTTCATATAATGACTTAGAATGTTAATCAGTGTCCATTGTTTTCATTTATACTAGAGAAAATTATACATTATTAAAATATTAATTACATATATAGGAGGAAGATGAAAAATTAGGAAACATGAAATATAAACAAAAAAATAGAATAACAGAATAACAGAGTTGGAAGGGATCTTGGAGGTCTTCTAGTCCAACCTCCTGCTCAGGCAGGAAACCCTATACCATTTCAGATAAATAGTTGTCCAAACTCTTCTTAAAACCTGTCAGTGTTGAACCATTCACAACTTCTGGAGGAAGTTGCTCTAACTGTCAGGAAATTTCTTCTTAGTTCTAGATTGCTTCTCTCCTTGATTAGTTTCCATTCATTACTTCTTGTCCTGCTTTGGAGCATAGATTGATTTCCTCTTCTTCATGGCAACCCTTTAGATATTGGAACACTGATATAATATCAGCCTGGTCCTTATTTTCATTAAATTATACATACCTAATTCCAGCAACCATTGTATATATGTTTTAGCCTTCAGTCTCCTAATATCTTTGTTGCTCTTTTTTGCTCTTGCTCTCTAAATAAATAAACACCATATTTTTCAGAGTATAAGACACACCTTTTTTCCTCAAAAAAGAGGCTGAAAGTCTGGGTGCATCTTATACACAGAATACAGCATTTTTTTGCCTCCCGAAACTCCGCCCCTTCACCAAAATGACTGTGGAGAGCTCCTGGGGCCTGGAGAGAGAAGAAGTGAGCAAAAAAACAGGCCATTTTTTTCTCAATTTTGCCCTCCCAGCTCCCAGAAGTACTCTATAAGCCTCCATAAGGCTATGCATGCAATTCTTTTGACAAAAAAACGGGCCCATTTTTGCGAAAAATTGGTTGGTTTTTGCTCATTTCTCCCCCACCCCCAGGAACACTCTGCAAGCCCCCCCCCCAAGGCTATTTATGCCTCTCTCTTTTTGAAAAAAAAAAACAGGCCCATTTTCATGAAAAAATGGGCCGTTTTGGTGAGATTTTTTTCTTCCTTTCAGAAAGCTCTTTAACTGATTGATGAGAATTAGATTGATCAAGTGCTGTGCCAGCAGAAACAAAGTCTTAGGTGCTGCAAATTGTCAGTGATTTCCTTCTCCAGCACATGGATAAATACACCTGGAAACATCTACCTACCTACCTACTCTCTCTCTCCCCCTACCTATCTACTGCATTTCTCTCCCCCCCCTGTGTCTATCTACGTACCTACCTACCTATCTCTCCCTACCTATCTACTGTATTTCTCTCTCTCTCTTATATACGTCTTATACTCCAAAAAATACAGTAATAGAAACCATGAAAGAATAAAAATCCCTACCCATAATAAGAAACAAGCCACTAATTATATTATAGCTACATTAAGGAAAATTATATATTTTTATTTGAATATATTATAGGTATTTTGAGTATTAAATATTTTGTATTCCGTATCAAAAGATTTCAGTATTGTTTGATAATATCAGCAGAATGAAAGAAGAAGGGAAAAAAACCCTAACCTATACCAACTAATTGGTATGAATTAGGGCATCTACACTACTTTATCTACATGTGAATTTTACATAGGAAGATTCTCAGTCATCCAGGTCATGGTTGTCCCAAAGGTGCTTTTTCAAAGGCAACAAGAAGAGATGCAGAATAGCATGGTTGCCCATAGTGAAAGTGGGGCATGTTAAGCCAAATACAATAATAAGAAGGCAAAGCTACATTTAGGTTTACAATGATCAGTAATAATCTGTAAATTTTGGTCAATAACTCAAGACATTGAGCTTTTATCTACAGATTATTAGAAGCCAGCACTATTAAACCATGAGTGTCACAATGTTTTGCCAATATTCCTATTGCTGCCATTTCCATTCTCATCCTATTGTCCCAACAATAGATTACATGGTGGAACCAAACGTAGATGATGGCAAATTATGAAATAACTGTACAAATAAATATATTGGGAAACTGTCTTTCAGAATGTCTTGGATATCAGGATTGCCCATCAAGGATATTTTGACCCAAATAACTTAAAGTTTGGTGAAGTAAAAGTCTTAGGGGTCCAATTCAACTCCTCTCAAAGTGTGGTTGTACTTCAGAATGATGCAGTCATTCCATCTCCTCACAAAGTGATGTATAACTCTACAATTCAGGTAAGGAAATAATAATAATTTTAGCATTAAGAAGAGCATAGGACTATCCCTGTTCTATTAGACCAACACTTTTTGAGATTCAAAATCCAGTTTGCCACAGCGACAGTGGTGGGTTGCAGACAGTGGTGGGTTGCATACCCCGGTACGAGTGTACTGGAGCCTGCCAGGAGCACCGGATACTGTTCCGGTATGGTGCTCTGGAGGGCCCACCCACCCGTCCGAGCTTCTTACCTGTGCTTTATGCCTCTGGCACTTCCCCACACCTGCACGACGCGTATGGCACCTGAGCGATGCTCCCCCGAGCACCTGGAGCGTTGCGGAGGCTTGCGGAAGCATTGCAGGCAAGTACCTCGCAAGCACGCACCACGCGTCCATGTGGATAATGCCGGGGCCGTTCCAAGCAGAACCCACCACTGCACAGAGATTATGTGGCTACCTGTGAAAAATCACCAAGCAATATATGATGGCTTCTCAATTTTCTGGTTTTCTGTTACTTGCATTAACTAATATGATATCTGCGACCCTCAAAACAACCTGATCACTAATAAATATCAATAGATGGATTTTCCATGAACTCTGTTAACCCTGTTCTAAAGCCAGCTGTGCCAGCCATAACTACTTAGTGTGGACACAATTCAGTAGTGTTGTGATGTATTGTAGTCTTCAGATGTTGGCCTGAACTGATGAAGATGAAGCCATGTGGAGTAACAGAGCCATCCTGTTATCTGTATATTATGGCTCAGAACTGCCAGACCTAATGAGAACAGGATGAATGTGCCGCATAGTCAATCAAAGGAAAGTTAATCATAGTGAGAAACAAAGTGATTAGTTCTAAGTGGAGATGAAATGTTTCCTTCCCCAAATTCCATTGTTTTCTACTGCACTATATATACTTGTACATCTTTGATATGAGAAATCAATTGTACTTCATGTAAATGATTTTCTATTTATATACAGGAACATTAAACTAAGTTTATCATCTACACTGTTTTGTTTCCAAAGGCATTGCATATTACAGATCTTCACCTTTTCCTGGGCCAAGCTTATGCACTGCGATGGAACTAGGATCTCTTATACGACACAGAGAAACACTTTTGTCATCTGCATTTATCCCAAGTTTTATCATTCTTAAAGATGATTAAGAGTTCAACTGTTTATGCTTTCAGAATACAACTATTCTGGAAAACAGTGATAACCATAGATTGACTCGATTACTGAGTAGATTTGACTTTACATGTTTCAATAATCCAAGAGCAGAAGTCCGTACTTCATTCAGGATTCATCCATAGTGTAACTTGTTCAGCCCAATGCTAAGAAAATTTTGATAAACTTCACCTCAACTTTAATCATTGCCTAAATGGTTCATTGTAATACCAGTTCAGCACTTTAAAACGTGTGAAAATCCTTGTGAGTTTTAAATGATTTTCTCACTGAAGACTCTAACGATAGATAATTTCTGAAAAGAAAAAAAAAAAATTCTGAATGGAAAACCAATTTATGTTCTATATCTGTTATTGGTGCATTGGAATTGCCAGTCTTTGCACTGGGCATAACTTAGTATATTTGCTGTTCACAAGGTCTTGGGAATGACTGCTATTGGATTATATTATTGTAATTTGAGTAAAAGTCAATATTGAAACCAGAGCTCTTTTCTTGTATTATTTTTCATTAAATACATTGCATGAGTAAGATTTGAAGATTCTGTTAAGCCTTAACAGCTTATTCCTGAAGAGATCTGTTATCCCATCATTTGCTCAGCTGGTAAAGAACCACTCAGTTAATTTTTTTGGTCAAATATTTCATTTTGGATCCAAAAAGCAAATTACTTTTAAAATGCATGGCTACATATGGGAGGTAAACATTAGGGAACCGATAAAAGGATTAAGGATTTTTCCTTATGTCAGTAGACAGCTGAGGATGCCTCCATGCATATTTGAATTCAATGGAACTTAGTTCCACATAATTAAAATACAATTCTTCACACACCTATCTGGAAGAAAATCCTGATAAGCTGAGAATAACTTTTGAAAAATGCATTTGGCTTGTCTTTAAGATACTGTTTTATGCCATGCATTTATTTATTTTTTCTTGGTTTATCAATTAAGTAATTCCTACCATTTTACTGTTTGTGGGTGATAGTGCTGAATTTAAACATCATTTAGTTTAGCTGATTTTGAAGGGAGAAGTTGGAATACTTCCTTTAATTGTGTCATTAAAATCAAATCGGTCTATATTTTTCAACTGCAACTAAAGGTAAAACTATTTAATTTGCTTTTGGAAATTATTTCTATATAGTTTTTTTATTAATGCTGTGTTCTAGTGGATTGACTGAATGTTGATGTTACTAATTTTAATATAAGATATTCAGAGACCACTTTGAATGGTGCAATAACTAGGAGTATTTAAGAAATGTTAAATGAATACATACATAGAAAAAGTGATTTTTGTGGAATTATGCCTGCATTGCCAGAAGAAAAGTTCAAGCATTCTTCAAAATAAGCATTCATAAATCATTAGCAAATAGAAATAAGGCTATAATATGAATTGGAATTATGTATGCACACACACATTTAAAGGGAACACTTTGTACCACAACTATAATGAGAAGAATATAAGTATGATCCTTGGAAGAATGATTGGTAAAGTCTATTAGTGCGTTTCTGCAACATGGAATAAAGGAACAAGGGGAGGGAATGTCTAAGTAAACACAGACAAGAGTTTTAGAATAGTGTAAACAATTAATCATAAGGTCATTGATTTTGATTATTAAAAGTAATACGGTTACCAGCAATATTTAATATTTGATATGAATTATAGCTTTCTGAAACAAAAAAAAAATTCTTTCTTTGAGAAACTTAATTGGCACATTAATAATAGTACGATCTGAAATGCCTTTCAGTGTTGTCCAAGCCCAAGACTGAGCAAAGTTGAAATCAACCACTAAGAACTCAATACCTCCATCCCATCCTGTCCCACCCCACCCCACCTCACTCCAAAGTGTTAAGAAATACAAAATAAAGTTCCCTCATTTTTACCCAGTTCTGTTCTGATTTGAAATAATATACATTGACTTTTATAGGAACATGGTGGCTCAGCAGCTAAGACGCTGAGTTTGTCAATCAGAAAGGTCAGCAGTTCAATGGTTCGAATCCCTAGTGCTGTGTAACTGAGTGAGCTCCTGTTACTTGTTCCAGTTTCTGCCAACCTAGCAGTTCGGAAGCACAATAAAAAATGCAAGTAGAAAAATAGGTACCACTTTGGTGGGAAGGTAACAGCCTTTGACATTTAGTCATAACAGCCACATGACCACAGAGATGTCTTCGGACAGTGCTGGCTCTTTGGCTTTGAAAGGAAAGATGAACACCACCCCCTAGAGTCAGGAACGACTAGCACATAAGTGCGAGGAAAATCTTTGCCTTTACCTTTAGTCAAATTGATAGCCCTACATAGCTCTAGAAGTTGTTCTGTAGTTCTGTGTGGCATCCTGAACAATGTTAGGCTGCATATTTGAAATAATTTTGAAAGAGAAAACAATCTTGACAATATTTTTTTAATGTTCTGAATCTTTTGTGTTTCCAATTTCTGGTGATGTGTAAGAGAAACCCAGAACTTTAGAAATGGTACCATTTTCGTACTGATAATCATCAAGAAATTTTAATAAAATGAGGTCCTCAGAAATTATTTTTGAATGACGGACGAAGCAACTTTTAGAATCTATGTGGTGAGAATTTCATTGTGATGGTGAGCACTAAAGTTTGTGAGAATTATGCAGGGCAGATCTTACCTATATCAGCTCAAATTCTTTAGGAATATGCACACATAACTGTCCCAATCATACTTTAAATAGAAATAACTGAATAAATTATAGCAATGATTTGTCTTTTCATACTGGCACTTACAAACTGAATATGCTGCGTTTGAAATACATGATAAAAGATTCACATTTGTTTATTATTTATTTCAATGTATTTTATATATGAATCAGACCTAGATGTCCAGTTTATGGATCTTACTCTCATAGGCATTTGTAAAATCTATGTTTACTGTTAATATCTAATATGATAGGGTGCTTTTAAGTGATATAATTATTTCATGCTTTTGTGACTTGTTCTGTATTGTTTATCCTCTCCTTTGTGCTGGAGAAAGACAAATAAAATTGATTGATTGAACTTTCAATAGGAAAGATATGCAAAACTTAAGGAAAAAACAAATGTGGAGCACGCATTTTCACAGATAGATAGATCAAGGGAGAGAATGGAAAAGAGAATAAGTATATAATAAATTATAAAATTGCATAGTTAATTTACCAGTAAAATAATAAGCAAAACATATTATTCTTACTATAAAAAGATAATCATGCAAATACACATAAATGTTATTTTTTGCAAAATAGTGATTTCTATGTATGAGTGTTTTTGTGCATAATTTCATGAATCTTAAATCCTGAAGCCTATTTCAGTTATTTTGATCCAAAGGTTGATCGCATTTGATCTTTCTCGAATGCAGAAAATACTTAATATATCTGTAGGAATTTACAGCTGTCTCAATTGTAGCAACATACTATATTCAGAAATTGTATTTATAGTATAGTACTGTTTCTGTGAGCATGAAGTTGCAGAAAGCAAACAAATAAAAGGAATTAAGTCTTCCAAGTTGCACATTTGCAGAATACCTCTTATTGCCTTTCAAATGAAGTAGGAGCAGATTGTTCCAAAATCAAACTAAGCTTCTTTCAGGATTTCTGTTAGCACATATAATTTTGTTAATAAACTTAATTTCTTTCTTTAGAATCTATTTGGTACTCTTAGGAGTTTTGGTTTGATTATACATAGAGATGTTCTGCTTAATATTTATATCTGTGATATGCAATCAGAGTTACATCAATCTCTTTTCTAAAAAAAGTATTATGAGCTAAGAAATGAGAAGACTGCCCACATTAAACATCAAACAGTTAGGAAATTCTTTTTTAAAAAAAAAGTTTTATTTTATTTTATTTTTCTACAAACATATCAATGCGTGAACAGTGTGGCACCTGGGTGTAATACGTACTAATACAAATAAAACTAATAAAATTAGTCATAGTTATTACTTTCAACCAACTTATATATTTCTCATAATAATAGATATTTATATTAAGTTGTAATCTATTATTATTCAACTATTCCATGTTTTCTCTTATCATTGCTCTTATTTTATTATATAAAAATGTATATACCAATATTCCCCGTTTCTCTTATTTCTATCTCTTATTCTAACTTTTAATCATGTCACTCTTTATTTAAAGACATTTTCTTTCTATCATACCTAACTTCTAATCATATCACCTTTCTAAAAGAAAAAAGGAAAGAGAGAGAAAAAGAAAAGCAAATCAGAACAATAATAAAAAAGAAAATCATCTATTCAATCATCTCTTGCCCACTTCAATACTTTAATTGGTATGCTTTTTTTTTACTTGCCCCCAATATTTCTCTCTAGGATCTTTATCTCTTTCTACATCTGCTTCTTGGATGTTCAGTCTAGGTATTTTCCCCACCTCTACCTTCCTCCACTGCCAGTTAGGAAAGTCTTGAATTTGAACAATTCTCCTTTAAATAAAAATACCCTTGAAAGGCAAGCAACAGCATCTTGCAAACTTTGTGGACTAGCAGAACTGATAGAGGAGTAAAGAATTTAAGAGGGAGCTAATGAAAAAGCATCTGGAATTCTTTGCCTTGCAGTGAGCAATTCAATTTTTGCTCACTTAGGAAATAAGAGATATGCGAGGTAGTTGTTGGAAATGCTGAAGCATTGAATGAGAAAATGTCCTCCTTCTTAAAGAATACCTGGTTTGAGAATCTGAAAAGAAATAGCTTATCTAATCATATGAGAAACAGATGTGGAATGCTTGGCTTATGCAGAGGAGAACTTGAGGAGTAGGGAAGAGAGGAGACGTCATGAAATAGAAAAAGGAAATGATCCAAGTGACTTTCAGAACAAGTTATCACGAAAGCTCTATGTAACAAGAAAAGTGGTACTAGAGCTGTGGTGGCACAGTGGGTAGAGTGCAGTACTGCAGGCTACGTCTGCTGATCACTAGGTCAACAAATTGAATCTCACCAGGCTCAAGGTTGGCTCAGCCTTCCATCCTTCTGAGGTTGGTAAAATGAAGACCCAAATTGTTGGAGACAATATGCTGACTGTAAACCACTTAAGAGGGCTGTAGAAGCACTATGAAGTGGTATATAAGTCTAAGTGCTATTGCTATGATGATCAATATCCAGGAAGAAAAGAGAAGAAAGCAAATTTGTTCAAAGAACAACAATAGGGAAATATAATCAGAAAAATGTCTGGTCTGAGGCTATTGGAGGATAGAATATGCATACACACAAACACTGAAATAATTTAGAACACAGGCTATAAAATGACAGAAATAATTATAGAAAAGCAGTTTCCTCATGAACTGACTCAACTAAAAATGTGATAATAGTCAATAACCTAGTTGTAAAATGGCAAAGCATCAATAGCAAATGAAATACCTCCTAAATTGTTTAAAGGTCATGGACAAGAAGTGGCTAAGGTGCTAATAGCTTTATGTCAACACATAGGGAGGGGAAAAATCACAGTATTTACTTATATTGAGATTTAGGAGAGAGTTCTGATTATGAAAAAGTATACTAATCCATATATGGAGAGAGATATATCAGATTGACAATCAAGTTACAGAGTAGATAGACACAAGACTGGTAACAGAAACAGAATAACAGTTGGAAGGGACCTTGGAGATCATCTAGTCCAACCTCTTGCTCAACCAGGAGATCCTATACCATGTCAGACAAATGGTTGTCCAATCCCTTTTTGAAAGCTTCCGGTGATGGAGGACCTACAAATTCGGGAGATAAGCCATTCCACTGATTAATTGTTCTCACTGTTAGGAAATTTTGTCTTATTTCTAGATGCTTCACTCCTTGATTAGTTTCCATTCATTGTTTCTTGCCTTGTCTTCTGGTGCTTTGGAAAATAGGCTGACCCCCCTCTTCTTTGTGGCAGCCTCTCAAATATGGGAAGACTGCTATCATGCCACCTCTAGTCTTTTTCCTCCCGTTAAACAAGACATTATTTCAGCATTCCAAATACCATGCAAAAGTAAATCAGAGTCCAGAACAGAATCATCCTTAAAGTTCCAATTTAATAATACAGGCATACAGGAACCTATTTCCAAAGGTTCAAATTTGAAATTAAACAC